>NW_019416574.1:230693-303841 GCF_000390285.2 Anoplophora glabripennis | reverse complement strand
GCATGCGGGTTTTCTTCGGCCCAAACATGATTGTTATGGAAATTTCTTATAGCGTTTCTAGAGAAGTTAGCTTCGTCTGTAAACATTATTTCACAGTCAAACAAGGGATTTTGCGCAATTTTCTCCAAAAACCATTGACAAAAGTTGATTCGCAAAGGAAAATCTCGAGGAAGTAAGGCTTGGACCCGTTGAATATGATACGGGTATAACAGAAAATCGTGAAGAATTCTCCAAACTAGAATGTGCGAGATATTCAAGTTATTTCCAATTTGTCTAGTGCTAATATTAGGATTTTCATCAATTGAATTTAAAACTGCTTCTTCAACTTCTGGAGTTCTAGTAGTCCGATGGGCACCTTTTAATTGATTATTTGGCTTAAAAGTACCTGTTTCAGCCAACGTTCTATGTATGTTTGAGAATGTTCGTCTATCTGGTGTGACTCTATTCGGGAAACGCTCTTGATATAATCGTTTAGCCTCTGGCGCTCTGCCATCAGCCAAGCCATACATGTAATGAATGTCTGCCAACTCTTGATTAGTAAACTCAACCATTATCAAATAACACTGTACAGGTATTTTAAGTATCAAAATTGAGTTGAATGAACTGAACTGTCAAAATTAATAAATCACAACAGTAATCAACAACCACAGCCTACTAGGTAATCTTTATATCATGCTTTCTGTTTGGCTCAATGTGGGTTAGTATGTTGTTCTTTATTTTTTTACTAAAAAACAGTGCAAGATAAGAAAAAAACTCAAGAGATCTTTTTTATTACAAAATAAAGCACCATTTATACAATAATTTTTGTTTTTCAAAAATGCAGTGGCGTATCATTTTTTTCATTCAAAATAATGAGGTTGAAGTTAATTGGGACGCCACTGGTTAAAAATGAAAATTCGTTTATTATGCAAAAGACGTGTCTCTGCACCTAGTTTACACATACTAAGTTTTATAAAACTATCTAATTTAGTTTCGGAGTTATTAAAAAAAAATCAATTTTACAAACAGATATTCATCACCCTGTATCAAAAATAAAGCGAAAACGGACCTATGTTTATATGAACTTTTTGTCTTAAAATCACACACAGATTAACACCCTTCAATATTGACATCCAATTATGAAACACCCTGTATAGCGATCACCAGTGTGGCCCTCATTGTAATAAAATTGACAGTCGGATCCAGGCCTTTCCTCGATTTTTATCATAATTTGAAAATATTTTGATTCATTCATTACCTATAATTAATCCTAGCACACACGCTTTTCATTTTATTAAAACAGTATCTGAAAATTTCTATTATAGAAGAACCTATACTACGCAACAAATTTTTGAAGCAGAAGTTAATAAATATTTGAAAATGAACCACATTAAAAAAGAAAAAATATATATTTATCTACAATCCCATTAGACGATCCAATAATTTTTTGATTTGGTCTTTGTTTCTTTAATATACTATATTTTTCTTCGGATTATATTTCTATTTTTCGAATAATTTAGCAGGAAGAGACGTAGTTAATCAACCTATGGAAAATTTTCAATTTCACACAGTGACGCATTTGATTTTTTCATTTTCGGCATTTGGCAAATATCAACTTTTCAAAATTGTTTACGAATTGAAAATTGTGGAAATCTCTAAAACCAGTTCTCGTATAAAGTTTACGAAAATGAGGTGAAATACAGAGAAAATGTAATTACAGAAGTGTATTTTTGGTCATTATTACTCTTTTTATCACTTCATTGTGTTTCAACTTTATCAGGTCACGTATTTGTACAGCGTTGATAAATAACAATTGAACTGTTGTTATTAGTTACATATTACGCATATTGTTTTGCAATTATTATATTTAACTAGGCTACGATTATTTGTTCAAATATAAGTATTTACATATGTATGAGACCCTCTAGAAAAGTTTTCTTTCTAACCTACGCTGTAAATTATGTGTAGTCTCTAATTTTGTTTCTGGCTTCATGTAATGTACCCAAAACTATAATAGTTATCGTTTTGGAGAAGAAATTAGGATCTACATTCACAAATTGTAAATTATTTTGAGAAATTTGCTGCTCAGGCAATTTTTTTCAGGAGCCAACAAATTTGAGTCCTTTTGAAATTTTACCCATGTAAAATTTACAAAATACTTGCTTCAAATATAGTTATTTAAAACTTTAGTAATAGTAGACACTTTTAAAAGACGATATTCGAGAACCATTATTTGCAGTTTACTCCAAACATCAGGATTTGTTGCATCTGATAATCTTCCACTTCTCGGGGCATTTACCGAAATTAATCAATATTTTATTTTAAAGTATGATGGATCTTCATCTTCACATACTGTAATCATTCGTTTATGAACATTTTTGAAACTCCTCCCCTCTTTTTTATTTTATGACACTGCTATGTTCTAATTTAAGAAAACGCCTTTTTCTATTGCCAGACAATATAGGTAGCGGTAATATTAAATAATAACTATCGAAAGTTAGTTCAACTGGATGTCAAAAGCTGTTTATTTTCTATAAACTTGCTTAATAAGTCTTTATTGTATCTAAATCTAAATCTAAAGATGACCTAGAATCATTATTAATCTTCTGGGAAAGTAAAATAATTTGTTTATAAAAACAATTTTTTTCCTTTTTCCAATTTTTATTACGATCGATTTGGGTTTTCAGTTTCAGAGTAACTTCTGAAGAAGAGAGCGATATATCTCTCGAAACGTCAAGAGTTGTAAATCGACGACGTGGCAACCAGCTCGGAAATCATTCAACCATTTCACTTATTTTACTTTAATGTGTATAGCAGTTTCGAATTATTTTCTGTAGGGACGTTCCGCATTTCTAAATCCATTGATCAATTGAAGTCAATCAATAAAAGTTGAATAAAAATAATTACAAGAAACACAGTTGATTAACTTTTTAGTAGCTCAACAAGAGTTTAAGCCATTAAAAATTTATCTTCATGTTATGTCATATTGAAATCGCTGACAAACTGAAACATGCCTTAAATCGGGACATCACGTTTCGACTTCAGTTCATCGACAAAGAAGTAATAACTGTACTTGTTAAAAGAAAAAATTAAAAACAAATATTTGAGGTCTAGGTTCACATGCAAGTACCTACGTTTCAAATTTTCAGCTATTCGAAGGCGGCTCAGTGGTTTGAATGATAAAGTTTGATTGAACTAATTTCATTGATGAAGTTCAATTCGCTAAAAAATTGATGAATTGAATTGAGACAAAGGTTCTCATAATCATTATTATTCAAGTAAAATCGAATACTGAGTACGCCAATTCAATATGTTAGATTCGAAAGAAAGGAATATCGACTGTATTTAAAACTATCCTCTAGTTTCCTACCATAACAACTTTTGTTAAAAAAAGGTGATGTGGGAATTGAGACTGATCCATTATTTTTATATACATTACGATGGGTACGTTTTTTCTATTTGAATTAAAATAAAATCATCAAACAGTTTTAATTACTCTGCGTTCCCCACTAACTTCCTCACCAGAGAGGACTACTTTGCGAAATAAACCTCAATTTGATTAGAAGTTAAAGAAAATTGACGTCTCGATTCGATTCTAACTTAAAAAATTTATACGTATGTATTTAATTGATTTCTATTTCTACATGAAACAAACGACCACCAGGTAGTATTATATGATGTTCATCTATAAATAAGTTTAGTGAATTAATTGAATTAATTCAATTTCTAAACTGAAATCGATTTTTTTGAACATATTTGATTAACAATCTTTTATAATTAATAATTATTTATTTAAATCAAGATACATTGGTATTTAATTAATTATTCATTTATTTATATTATATTAAATTTTCTTGTAGACTTTGCTGTAAATCACACTAATAACACAAAACTACTTTTAATATAGGTACTTATTTTAATATTTCTCCTTCTATCCCTTCAATTTATCTTAAATTATACTAATATCCTAATGCTGACTAAAAAAAGAAAAATTGCGAAGTGTCTGCTCTATCTACATTTAGCCCCATACAAACCGATCACGAGCCGCTTGTTGCTGAGAAATTGAGAGAGAATGCGTTAATATACACCCTCCAAACAAAAAAAAACATAATAAGTTTCTTACCCTTAGCCCTTGGTTATTCGCCTCCGTTCCGGGTTCCACGAAGGAAACAAAAAATCCAGTCCCGTGTTCCCTTCCACCCCTGATACTGAATCCTAAGGAAGGTCCATGACGGCAACTGAGGTTAGGTGGTGGTAAAGGCCCATTGCTGGGTCTGACGAGCCTGACAGTGCGGATCCGATTGTTCCTGCTACCGCAACTGCCACTTAATGTTTCAGACGACATTGTCGAACAAGCATATTTATGTTGATGAGGTATGCAGTACTCCATTGCTAGCATCTTTTGAGCACTGTCGGAAACAAAAAATATATTAATTCGGTTAAATTATATACTACTTATATGATTAAAGAAATCACTACACAATTTCAAGAATTATATGGTCACTATTTTGAAGTTTACATCATCTTGTTGATAACCAGTTATTAACTGTATTATAACTTAGTTGTTTGTAACATATTGACTAAATCAATAATGCATCGGTTAAAGGAAGAGAATTCGTGGCAATATTGTTGCATTTGGGAATTATTGGTATTGGTATTACGTGAATTAAATATGGAATCAACTTTTTCTCTCAAAATTGTAGAAAAATAAAAATCGCAAAACTTGCGACCATACTGTTTTTCTAAAGTTTCTGATAAAAAATACATTATTCTCTCTAGGAAAAATTCTTTTAGTTCGCTTATGCTCACTTTCAGCACTGACAATTTGTTGTTATCTAGATAGCTAGCTACCATTATATTTCTTTTTCTTATGTAGTTTTGGAATGGAAGATCAAAATGATTTTCATTCGGTAGAAGTTTATGTTCAAATAATTTGATTCATGCATTATTTTATCGTGTTTCTGTGAACATAAATGTATCTACTGAACTAATTGAATACATGACCAAAACACACACAAATTCTTTAAAACATTCAAGTACCTACAAAATTACACCCAAAGTCCAGAAGCCTTTAACATTTATGGCCTGAAGGTTGAAGATTGATTTTGACGGCAAATATTGTTATTAGATCGCAAATAGTTAGGACAACTAACTATTTTTGGTCCCTTAATTACAAGTCTTCCTTTCATAGTACTTGCAATAGTACAGAGCATTCATAAATGATTGCAAGCGATGTGACCAGTAATTTTGTTTGGAAAAGTAATTTTATTTCCGTTACGTTAGCAAATAAAGGACCCCACTGTCTATGAAAATGTTGGAACGGTAAAATTGACTGAAATTTGAACCATAATATTGATTATTATTCCATTATCCAATTCACTTATTGTTACTTTTGCTTTTTGATATTATTGCATTTAACTGAGAGATATATGAACGCAATCTACAAACTACTGTTGCCAACGGCCAATGCGGCCAGTTTGGTGTTTGGCATATGTCAAAAATTCGTAACTTTTCCAAGTCATCCGGTTAATTTTTTCTATAAATATTTCACAAATATGTGAATATGTTTTTATTGCAATATTCAACTCTTACTACTTTGCAGCCAACATCAGCAGAACTAACTCAGACCGCTATAAGTAGGAAATAATTGATTTTCGGACCCAAGTACTGTGGAGATTTTGGTCAGTAACACAAAGCCAACAACTTACCACAATTTCAGCCAATTTGACAGAGGCCACATTTTCATAAAGACAGGGCGCAGGGTCCTTTCGGAAAAATTAAAGTAATACGACCAAGATTATCTACATTAAACGCACAATATTCTGTTTCATCGGCTGGTGTTTTAGGGATTTTTCGGTACCAATACCAGTCGTGCAATGTTGGGTTGCTTAAACTCGACAGTCACGTGGCTTGTAATCATTTATGAAGGCTCTCTAATAGTAAGTCACTTTCTTTAAGTTTGATCGTTTAAATTTTTAGACATTGTGTATAGTACTAAGCTCATAATTGTAGCATTGTTACATCTCACCTGTAATCCCCATTTTCTAAAATTATTTGCATATGTATTTAAAATGAACTGCACTTAAAATCTCCTCAAAATCTGATTAGCGCTTTCCCTAATCAAGACAGTTATTTTACTTATATTCATATTTATTAACAAAATCTTTGAAAACATAGAACTGTAATTTTGGATTTTAAAATTTCAGTTTATTTGATCCACTCATATTCACAATAAATCATCATTAGTTCATTTATACGTAGTAATGTATATTATGATATAGAAGTATTTTCACTTTTTAATGACGGTATTGTTTTATTCTAAGAAGTCCCATATTATACGACTACTTTAACTTTGTTCATATATTTGTTTTATGGGTAGTTGGGCAATCGTACCACTAATGTATTTATTATAAAAAATATAACATTATGTATAAAGAAAAAATATATCGCGTCGCTTTAGCGGAATAGTTGTACTGTTATATATTTATTTGCATTGTCGCGCTGATGCTGATAATATCGAGTTAAAGAAAATGGAAAAGTACAGTGAAATATGACTACTGCTAATAAAGAAACAAAGGAAATAATGTAAGACATTTGTGCAATTATCTTTATTAAATATGCTACGGTCGTCAAATGATTTGTAATTTCTTACGATTATAAACGAATATAACCTAAAAAAACCTAAGTCGGGTTGATATTGTGCAAAACCGTACTAATCGTAGCAACTTCGACGTCACCTGTTACATGATTGTTGTACAATAATGAAAACGTAATATTGACAGTTGGTAGAAGGAAGCGCAAAAACAAACTCTTAGGTGGGGAATTCTGGAAGGAAGCCTAAATAGTTGAAGTAGGAACAGTGTGGAGATGGGAGTAAGACGATAGGCGGGCAGTACGACAAAATAGTGAAAAATCAAAGTGTTTAATACTTATTAATTAGCAGGTAATTATTCTTTAAGTACTTTGTTGTTAATTGTTCTATGTAATCTTATGATTGTGATGGTTATAGATGTTTTATGATAATAATTCTTTGTATGTTTAGCCACCATTGCTTTATGCTCAAGGACATATATTTTTCTAAGGTAAAATTGTTACAATTATTATTAACGATTGTTCATTATTTATTACATGTTAAAATATGTATATTGTCGTGACTGCCCAGATATTGCAATAACAACTCTGTTGTTTCACATTTAACTTGTTTTGTCCTGATCACATTGTTCGAAAAACAAATAATAAAGCATTTCTTGTGCTCACTTTATGTCATACGCATAGAAGAGCCTTGTTGAATTTACTAACATTTTCGCCCTTGAGGCATGAATCTGTAAAAAGAATAATTAAAAACAAAAAAAAGAATTGCTAAAACAGATCTTCCGAAATCTCAACTCATAGTTGGATTGCCTCCCGTATGGGACTCCAGTACCTTCCGGCCCTGCCGGCTAACTAACACCAAACCTCTTCAGTTTTACTTGGAAGTGTGTATGTTTAATTCGAGTGAGGTGACATTTAGTGAGAAATTAAATAAGTCAGGTCTTATTTATCATTAGCAAAGGATCTTAATTTATGTCTTTTGTTAGCGGTTGTTTTGTGTTTATATTTGGGTGGTTAGAGCAACGATCGTGGGTTTCTCTGCCATGCTCTTTCTCCACAAGAGCTCTAGGTGAGCCTGGCACTCTCATTTTATGTTAAATGGTTGTTAATGTTTTTGTTGTTCTTTCTATTTGTCACATGTTTAATTTGAAGACTGTTGTACGTAAATAATAAAGTTAGGTGTATTTACTCTGCTTTTGTTTTATAAAATTAAACCATACTTCTCCTCTTTAAAGTTAGTAGCCAGCGCCTTCCAGTCAATAAAAGATAGATACATACAACGTAGGTATTCCTTATGACGATCACATAGTTTTGGCCACAACTACGTTTATATATTTTTTTTGATCGAACCCGGGGTTGTTATACTACAATATGAATATGTATTTAATAGTATGTTACACGTATAGACTAGTATATACACGTATTTCTGGCTTTAAAATATCCAACAAACTCATAAATTTTTCCTGTGGCATCCGGAAGTATTGATGAAATTTAATTTCATCGTCCATGAGATCGGGAAATAACGTATAGAACTCGCCTTCAACTCGTTTTTTACATATGTTATGTACCCAACATTTCCTTTTCTTTTTCATCTTCTTCATAGGATGAGTCCATTTTAAACCTACTTTAGCGTGAACTGAACTGTCCCTATCGGTTGATGCAAAGATATTGCCGTTTCGGTACGCTGTAGTGAGTGTGTATACAAAGCCGCTCCGGTGTGCTCCCGCCTGCTTTCGTGCGGCGCGCTCTAGTGAGCGACAGCCTTAATAATTCTTTTATAATGAACAATGACAAATCGTTACGTTTACACTCGAGACAACGCGACCGCTGATTGGTTGAACATAATCTCGTGAAAAATTACACCAATCACAGCCGGTGAAACAGAATGTTGTGTTTTAATGTAATCTTAATCTTATTATTTTAAGAATTTTTAATTTTACCGAAATTTAATTTCCAACATAAGGAAATAAAATTATACAAAACTCCTAGTTACAATGGTTTGTAATATATGACAATTATACAAAGTAAATGATAAGTTTATTATTTCTATTAAAATCTACAATCAAATCATTACCTTCTTGTTTCAAATAAATAATTAGTACCGTTCATACTGATATTTCGAAACAGAATTAGAGTTTTGTCAATGTATCTTTTTGTCATTACTTATTCTTTATTAATTGATTTTCCACATCTGATTGCTAAACTAGTTAAAAACCGATGATACTTCGATAACAAATTATATTAAAGTAGTTTATGATGTGCTAAAACCAACTTTCTTTTAAACGAATGATCTAAATAAATTAAGCTTATATAAAAACAATAAAAGAGTTTCAACTAAGTCAAATCAATTTGCTTAATTATATCCCTTCTAAAGCTATTTTTAATGCACCAAGTAAAAACGAATCAATAAATCTTACTTACTTTGTGGTAATCAGAATATCAATTCTACACAATTCTGCTCGAAAACTTAATACAAGAGAAAGTGGGGTTTCATTTTATCTCGAGAAAAGCTTTTAGAGAAAATCTTGTCTGGCTAATTATAGCATGAAATGAAAACTCTAATTTGTAGTTTATATGTGAAAATCTGGATATTGCGGCACTTTTTCCACTTAAATTACAAATTGCTAGTAATTATTATTAACACCACTGATGACACAATTACAATAATTTCTGTATTATATTTACTTTTGTATCAGATATGCGAATACATTAAACTTTTCTTCTTAAAACATTAATTTTAATTGTGCAGTGTGTTTTTTAAATATTTATCATAATAGTAGTTGCTGCGTGAATCATTCTAAACCAAAAGCCCTAACGAATGAAAGGTTTAAAATCACTAATTTTCGAGAAACACGGTGATTAAATTAAAAAAATATACAGGGTGGTCCGAACTTTATGCAGGAAACTTCGAGGACAGATAGATCTCTTTAAAATAATATGTGTTTGCCTTATAAACATAGGTCTGGAACGGCACCGTTTTAGAGATACAGGGTGTTGAATTTGTCAAAAAAAAAATTGATTTTTTGTTTATATCTCCGGAATCTATTAACCGATCTCAATAAAATTTGGTACATATAATGTATGATAGTAGGCCTTATATTCCCTGAAATATGAGCTTTAAAGGTTCAACCAGTGGTGTACAACTAGACAGGGGTCACCCCTTTTTTACAAAAAAATCTACGCCCCTGCATTTTTTACATGTCATTCTAACTGATTTATATTTTAATGCACAAAACACGTAAAAAAGGTGACTTTAATTTTTTCCCTAAGATTCGCCGTTCTCAAGTTATTCATACCAATACAATCCCCTTGTGGCAGACACTTCTAACGATAATATTACAAGAATATTTGTTTCTGTTTAAAAGTAAGTGCAATTTGAAAGAACACCAACAAAATTATTTACACTTCTTTCTACACCACCTGTGAGGTAGTATGCGATATAAAAAAAAATCTATTTTTTTTAAAACCTCAACACCCTGTATCTCTAAAATGGGGCCATTCCAGACCTATGTTTATAAAGCAAACACATATTATTTTAAAGAGATCTATCTACCCTCGAAGTTTCCTGCATAAAGTTCGGACCACCCTGTATAGGTTTTCATGTTTATTAAGTAGCTGTATAAACTTTAAAGGGAGAATTTTTGACTAATTTTAAGTTAAAAAGTTCATATGAACATGGGTCCGCAATGGCTTGGTTCTTGAGATACAGGGCGTCCACAAAAAAACTTTTGTTTGTTATTTTGATTATATTTTTGTTCAATAACATGGCAATTCGACGAAACGGGAAACTGGGAGTATTGATGAAATATTTACTTAGTTTTTTATTTAATGTTAGATGGCGAACATACAGTGTTGTACCTGGATTTAAATAACCATAATTTTTTTGTGTCGCATTATTCACTGAAATGCCTATTCTTCATTCAATTTTACGTACGTTGCGATGTCACAAACTTAGATTATTTAAAAGACTAAGACTAAACTACTTCTACAAATAAGTTAATAACATTTACAATAGTTACAGAAAATTGTTTTGACGCTCTGTATTTTAAGAACCCAGTCGTTGCGGACCCATGCTCATACTAACTTTTTATCTTAAAATTAATCAAAGATTTACCCTTTACAGCTTGTACAAGTACTTAATAAACACCCTGTATATTTTCAAATCCACAGAGTACTCAATTTTTTAAAAATCGAAACGGCAGTAGAAAAATTTACATAATCAGAAAGTACAAACTAATTTTCGACACAGTCGCTTTGTCGCTTTCAACATCAATGCACTTCGTGAGACGAGGTATGAGCTTTTTGACACCGTCAAAAAAATTGGGTTGTCATGCAACAAGCATACTTTCTTCGTTAACATTAATTCAGAAGAGATTTGGAGATTTGTGGAAACATTGCGTTCATCTCGACCAAAGTCAATTGAAGGTCGCCACGAAGCATTTCTTCGATCTTCTTTACCATCTGATCAGTCACAATTGAGGGTCGCCAACTCCTTTGTTCATCATGAACATTCGTACTGCTTTATACTCACGACACCTCTTCTACAGATTAGTACGATTTATCACACCATCTTTATAAACATTTTTGATTTCGTTAGATATCTGGAATAGCGTCTTTCCCTTTGCAAGAAGAAACAGAATTACGCTCCTTTCCTCGCAGCTGGCGGGAGGAAAGGAGTTTCAGCACGCTACTACAACAACAGTTTTTAACTGACTCAGACACCGTAGCTTTGCTGCCAAATTTGCCGAAAACAAAAACTACAGAGCATCAGAGTTTCAATACTTTTATTTTGTTAATATGGCTCGTATTGCAATATCTCTTTGATTGTAGATTGGTGAAATTTAGGTTAATGACTTAATTATGTAAGTTAGACAAAAATTTTCAATGTAGCACACATACACTGCCATTGGAAGCATAGAATTTTAACACCACTAGATATTTTTTAAATTGGTTCATTCAATTCAATACCTACTGGTTTTTCTAAGAAAAAACTAAATATTTTAATTAATACATATTATTCTAGTTATTGGCCTCTCCTAAGGCACTGAGAGGCATATAATTGAATTTCGAAAAAGCAGTTAGCTTTAGACTAATTTTCAATTTGTTCAACTTTGTTGTACATTTATTATCAAACTAAAATGACTCTTTTCGAAAACATACCTAGAAATAGAAATACCTTATGAAATTA
Organism: Anoplophora glabripennis; assembly: GCF_000390285.2. Lineage (NCBI taxonomy): Eukaryota > Metazoa > Arthropoda > Insecta > Coleoptera > Cerambycidae > Anoplophora > Anoplophora glabripennis. The sequence goes on along the minus strand of NW_019416574.1, from coordinate 292,083 downwards.
AATGTACTTATTTAGTTTCTACTCAGTGGCGTCGAAGGTTTGGAGTTCTTAGTGACTACTAGTTCAAGGAATGTTTTACATTAAATTAGTCCAAGCTTCATTAATTTAAACAAACAGTTTCAGCGATTTGTTTTAAAAATGTGATACTTTTTTAAACTACAACACTCAGTACCTATTTCGACCACCAACGTAGTTTTTTGATGTAGAAAATAAAATTATTTCAAAAGCAACTAGACAACATTCGTGAAAACTTTATTTATTTGGTTAAATGAAAAAAGAAGAAAATACGAGAGTTAGAAGAACGTAAATCATTATTTACAAACATGTGATATAGAAAGCTGGTTATAAACTCACGTGTGCTCTTTATTTAGTGTTTAATGTTTTGCAAAATGCAAGTGTGTGTAGAATTTAAAATATTTTAATTACAATTGTACTGTAAAAAAATGTAATGTGCCGGATATAAAAGATATAGCTGTTTAAACACTACTGAAGCACATTTAAATTAATGCGTTTTCCATCAACGCCTTTTTTATGTCAAAGTATCAATATATTGTCTTCACAAATTAGGTTCTCATAATTGTGATAAGTAAATAATACATTAATTATAACAGTGATTCACATTTGATTAACATTAAAAGGTAAAGTTTAGAGGAATTGGTAAAATTTTGAAATATATCGACATCGGTATCGATAAAACTGGGTTTTAATGCTAAATATAAAAACACTTTTTTAGATGGTTACTTTCGTACGTGGCAAGTACATACTGCCAAATTTACTAAAAAGATACGACTTATTCTTAGGAAAGAATTAGTAGATAGGTATCTATAAGTATAAATGTAAGAATTGATACTATTTAATTGAATCATACAAGGTTTTGACAATTTGTTTTTGAAGTATAAAATTAAAAATGTACTGAGTTTAATCTTTTTTAAACTCTTCGAATGTTTGGACTCATCATATATATATGTTTCTTTAACATTTCATGAATTTATAATGTTAACTAATTTTTGTAGGAGTAGGGAGTACTAAAATACATTATAAATAAAACCGCAATATTTATATACTGAAATAATTATAAGGTAATGCCCTGATTTTTTTATAGGCTCAACTATGAAAAAATTTATTTCGTTGTCATAAACAAAACAAATGACTTCTACTTTCAAATAACATTTAAAAGGTGGCAATGAAATAACGATTGCAACACAATTGTATAGGAATTTTCTCGTGAAACCACGATAAAGGTTAAGAGTAACAGGTCAAAATTTAATTTGATTCGTGGTTTATTGGTAAAAAAGGAATGGGTGTTGATTTTTGTAACAGTGCCGATTAAAAATACATAGAGCATTTCAGCAATTATTTACATTATTTGTAGAGATTCGCACTTGATTTGACAAACCGCTTTTTAACTTTTAAAACGTTGGCAGCTAGATAAATTTTACCTTTTACTTCCTAATGTACACATAAGTATAATATATCTCGATAAAAATTTCAAAGTAACTAAAACGAATTTACATCATCTTTCCCATATTTATTTATTATTTTTTTAAGGGAGGCGTTTTTATGCGTAATTTTCAGTGAGTTTATAGCAGTCTTTTGACAAGGGTTTTAGAAAATTTAAGCAAGTTAATCTCTTCACTGTACCAATTATACAGAGTGTTCCAATTAAACTTCCCAAACAAAAAAACTCGACAAGACAAGACGAAACAATATTGTCTCCTTTAAAGGGTTGAACTTTTTGTATTGAAAGATAAACGAAAAATCAAAAAAAAAAAAATTATCGAGAAATTGTTGAAGAATGATATAACGATTCGAAATGCTTCGAAATGTTCGTTTGGAAGTGGAGCAAAGATTTTTTTATTGTATGGAAACGAAGGGAAACCGATTTGAACATTTAATAAAGTAACATTTTTTCATTCATTAATATCTTGTCTCATTCTTTAACTGATGATTTTATTGTCACATCGAAACCAAAATTTAATAAGTTGTATATCGTCGTGAGCAGAATTGAAAAAGACTGTAAAGGAGATGTCATTTAAAGTTTAAGTGCATTTTACGCCCCTGCCAAAGAGGTGGCTTCTAAGACACCAAAACTTACGCCATCATGTGTCCCCTTGAAAAGAAAATCGATGTGTCTGAGTTTTTTTTGTTTTTTTTTTCGATATTTTCCAGGTGGGAAATTTTAATTGGCACACCCTGTATAAGTTTTTTTTCAGGGTATAAGACAGCTTACAAGTTGATATTTTCTGAACCTTACATGCCTGGTTGAACATACAGATCGCGTCGTATTTACACAATCCCACCCCGCAGAATGCTCTTATGAAACTATTAACTCATGAATTAATCAAAATTATTGAGTATTTTTATAAAATTCTCGACAAGACAGAAAAGGTACAAAACATAACCCATGTTTTCCGTGATCTTTGACTACGAAAAATTAAAGGAATCCTTGTATTTCAACATTTTTAGAGTTTAGATGGATTTTCTTGTTCTATCAGTGTCTTACTAAAAGTGCGATTTCTTTTCTATAAAACGCCAGTCTTAAGTGATTATTTTTTTCGTAGGAATCTCAACCAATAAGAACACCCAATAGTTAACTTGTATAATTTCGGTAGTACACTATTATGTAGTATAGTAGTATATACTATTATGTAGATATAGACTAGCTAGATTATATAGGTACAAAAATTAAAAGTTATGTGCATTTCACAATGGTATTTTTTTATATTGTAATATGTACTTGAAATAATAAACTGTTTCTACTGCATGAAAAAAATAATTGCAAAAAAAGGTTATAAGTATATTTCAAACGTCCTGTATAACCGATTATTTTGAAGTATTTGTAGGATAACGTAGCTTTTATTGGATGTCACGCAAGATTTGAATATTGCGCCATTTGTGGGGTAAAGTGTTGAAATCGAAAAAAAGAGCGTGTTAGCTGACAGTTCAGGGTTATTAAAAATAGAGTGCTAAGCGAAAGAAAAACGCGTTTCCATTGTAGGTCAATATTTTAAAAATAATGAAGGTTTGACAGCTACAGTTCGCAATTTTCGGAATAGTGACTTAACTTCATCAATTGTGAAGAGATTAACTGAAAAATTCTGTGAGACTGGATCGATGAGTGATCTTTAAACACTCGGGCCGCCCTTCAACAAGTCGTTCAACACAAAACATCTAAGCAGTTTGTGAGAGTGTTGCTGAGAGGCCAAATCAGCTCCGCGGTCAAGAAGTGGACATTTTGAGAAGCTCTCTACAGCGTATCCTCATGAAAGTTTTGCATCTTCATGATTACAAAGTTCAATAACTGAAGCCTACAACGAAGAGTTCATTAATCAATCAATCAACAACTGGATGCTGATTTATCGAACAACATTATCTTCAACGATGAGGCTCATTTTCATTTTGATGGCTTCGTTAATCGACAAATTTGTCGCATTTGGAGTTCAGACAATCCACGAGTGATTGTTGAGACACAAATTTAACCACAACGTGTCACTCTTTGGTGCGAATTTTGGGTTCGAGACATCATTGGACCATTCTTCTTCAAAAATGCGGCTGGTCAGGTTAATTGGTGCTCGCTATCGCGACATGATAGTTCGATTTTTTGTGCCTATGGATGTACACGAGATATGGTTTGAACCAGAGGGTGCCATACAGCCCAAGAACCAATTCAATTACTGCATGAGTCATTTCCTGGTCATGTAAATTCTCGTTTTGATGATCATAATTGGTCGCTCAGATCATGCGATATAACGCATTTGGACTTTTTTCTTTTGTTTTTTTAGCCTAAGGTTTATGTCAACAAGACCACGGCCAGCCACGCCTTGAAGGAGGAAATTCAGCGCTGCATTAACGAAATTCGGCCGCAGATATGCCAAACAGTCCTGGAAAATTTCAACAAAAAGTGAGTGAGTGAGTGAGATTTTATTCTAGCCATCGTACAGGGTACCCGCTTGACTACAGACTTTTGAGATCAAAATAAGACGATTTAGACAAATATCACATATGCTCTAAGAAATCTTTAGCTAAAATAGTTTCAAGGTAAGTTTTCACAGTCGCAAATTTCGCTATATTTAAGCTAATTTCGAAAATTTTATGTTTATTATGTATTATATTCACAAAATGCAAAATTCGTTTTATTGTTTTCTCGACATGGCAAGAAAGTTGAATGTTATTTTACTTTGTGCAACAAAGGTTAAATATTCTTACCAAAAATTTGCATAGATTGATTTCACTATTATAAAATAGTTCTCTGCTAATTTTTTTTTTACTTTTTTATAGATTTTTGCTTTTCTGTTTTCGCAAAGGATAGCTAAACTAACTACAAAACAAATAGGAGTGTCAAGGACACATATTTGACCAGTAGCTCTATAGTTTTTCTTAATTTATCAGTTGACTACTGTGAAATTGGACGTTATAGCGTATCGCTGGAAATTAGAATACAAATTAATAGAATTAATGAGTTCGAGAGTTCGAATCTTTAACACATTGTCGAGCTTTAATAAGTCATGCTATGTACTTGGATATACGTATACCTATATGCAGCGCGCCCATAAAGTAACGCATAATTTGGAAAACAAATGAGATAAAGGCTTATGGGAAAAATCTTTTGCACATGTCGATCTTTTTTTTTAAGATATTTTTGTGGTCTAATTTAACATAGGATTTTTACTGTGGGCATAATTCGTAATGTAAATGATTTTAGTGCAAGCTTTTTTCAAAATTACAAATATTTATGGAGATATAATTTTTTTAATACATCCATCCACATATACAGTGCTTTCCATTGTTGACGTGATGCAATTTCAATTATTTTTAAAGACGTTGATCAATTAGGTATTTGATACAAATTTTTAGATCATAGATTTTCGAATTGTGCTTTCGTTTTTGAGTTATAGCCAAAAAATATAAATTTTGATATTTCCCCCTCTAGCAGCTAAAACTTAACTTTTTTCCGTTGACGTTCATTTTTAACCGCCAATATTTTTTAAATGGGAATAATAATAATTGTTCTGCAGTTTAAAAAAATATAGATTGTCGTATTTATTTTAAAGAGCAAACATTTTAGTATTTCGATGCTATCCTAACGATTTAAAATTTGAAGTTGGCCATTACTAAAACCAAATCCACTACTATATAGACATAATCTGATGCCATTGTAAGTATTGGGACTAGAAAAAAATTAAGTGCCAACATTAAAAAAAAATATTAGGATGTTGCCGCATAATTCAAAACCTAAATAACATATGGAACATATGTTTTGACCGGAAGATTACAGTGAAAAATGTGGTCAATATTCGCGAAAACCGCAACTTTCTATCTTTAATAATAATCGAGATATGCTAGTGAGACAGCGAAAATGGGTTGCACTAAACATTTTGAGAGCTGTTTGCGTGGAAGGTAATCGTTTATGCATACACATCAATGAATTTCAAGTAGTTTGCAAAGTCAATTTATTTATAATAAGATCTCAAGTTTTTAATTTCATAACACAGGTTAAATCTAATTTTAATGCACTGAAATACATATATAAAAAATGTAACTGGTTTTAGATAATTAAATAAAATGAACAAATAAACGTTTACTTAATTAATGTAAATTAAGGTATTTAAACAGTTAGTTACAACAAAATACGTTTGGTCAACAACCTGTCGAACTAAAGTCAAAAACTTTTCATAGTAAAAACATAACCTCGACTATAGCAGATTAAAATTTATTTTAGCAAACTAGATTGCAAAACGCAAATAACGAATATTATATTTGAAATGAGAAGCACGTACTTCAATTTCTTTACACATATGCTTCAAACTTCCCACTAGTGCGCAATTATTTCGTTTCGTTTACCGCAAACCGCAATGTTCTCGAAAATCATGCGAACAATTGAATTTATATAAGCTGTGTGACACACAACAATATTGTCCGATATCATTACCGGACTGTAATGACAGGGGGGGTATTTTTAAGAAGGTATTTTAAAATTTCCTTGACGTATCGCCTAAGAAATGCATATTTATTTAGTTTGACAGTTCTGTGTAACACCAGCAATACTATCTACTGTGAAAAACGATTCTCAAAAAGCTTTCTATAAAAAAATCAATGCATATTTTAAATTTGTATATTTAATTAAATTTTTTCACAAAAATATTATTAATTATGCATCCTGTACTATATCGCTAGGTTTAATATACAGGGTGTTCCTTTAATGCTGAGAAAAATTTTAATGATTGATTTCTTGCCAAAGAGTTCATCGGAGGTAGTTACACCCCTTTAAAGAGGTAACATATCTACATCAAAATTCAGTTTTTATTTTTCACAGTTGGAAAAACATGGACGAATGCAATTTAGGATGTTACTCAATTTTATCAAATGCTTTCCTACGCCAATATTTTTAAATCTCTCCGGTCTTCGAAAGTGTTTGAAAATTGTAACCCTATGGTTGATTCATTGCATCTTTTTACGGAAATGAAAATGCCATTTAAAAACATGGCTCTCTTAGAAAACTTTCTGTCTCTTGCATTATTTCACTAAAATGTTCATTTTTTTTGTAAAAAGATAAATTTCCTGTTATATCTGTCGAATTGTCTCAAAAGACCTGATAATGCAATTCCATAGTGCCTCGAAATTTTCAATTGGAGTCCTCAGGGAAAGAAATCGAGTGGGTTTAAGTCTCGGAATTATATAGGCCAAGGTTGTTCTACCTATCTAACGATTTGGATATGCAACATCCAAATACTGCCGACCAACTAAACTGAAATGGATTGGCGCACCGTAGTGTTTAAACAACATTTGCTATCTTATCAAAATAGAGACCTCTTCGGTGTTAGTAAATCTTTTTCAATAATCTGCTATAAATTTGTTCAGTCAACCTGCTCGGAAGAAAGGAAGAGCGAATCAGAAAGACGCCGACAATTCCCAGCCACAGAACACAAAAAATTGTGTCGCTCATGTGATTATTTGAAAAATTGATTATGGAATTTAGCCCCATCGGTAAAATGTATTTGTGCAAAAAGTCGAATACAATTTTTTTCTTTTTTTTTTTTGGATAAAAGTACTTGTGTACGCTAAATATAATAGGGACACAACAGATTTTTAAGAATCCTCCGGGCTGTTGAGTGCCTAATTAATGTTCTTCAATTTGAGGAGTGAGCAACTGTTTGAAGATGACCATTTTGAGAGATTCCTTTTTAAAACTCTCGTTTTCACTAAGATTCTGATGTAAACGGCTTAATGTTGTAGGATGCGAGATAATGCGATTTGGATAACGTTGTTCATAAAGGCACCTGGCTGTTAATGCTTTGCCGTTGTAGCAAAACCACAAACGAAGTGTATATCGCACATTTCACCATTTGTATAGTTTACCATTTAAACGATTTGATCACTATAAAATAATAACTGTTTTATAAATGCACATGTATTTTATTACTATTTGTCTTAATAAAAAAATGGAACATTTTAAAGAAAAAATGCAAGAGGCAGAAAAGTTCTTAACGGAGCCACGCTTTTAAAAGACATTTTTGAATTGCAAGTTTTCAACACCGTAAAAAGATACAACGAAATAACTGTTAAGGACTGCAATTTTCAGCCCCTTTTGGGGATCACAGTAGTTTTGGGATTAGGTAGGGTGTAGTCTTTGATAAGATGAAGGTAAGACTCGAATTGAATTTGTCCGTGTTTCCTCAACTGCGTGAAATAAAACAATAAACTAACAATTTTGGAAATAAGATTATACCGAAAACCTCACTTTTACGTAAGTAATCACCATTGAAGGTTTTTCATAATATTAAAGAACGACAAGTCTTACTCGTTTGATTCATTCTGCATATTTTTAATGTCATGGCAATAGACTACGACTATGATGAAAAGAAAAAAATACTTCTCGGCATGACTTTTTAGTTTCATCAAGGACAGTTTAAATATCCAACAATTTTTATATTATCACACTTTGGAAATGTTTTTCTATTCAACCAACCACTGATATTGATACAGTTGAAATCATTGACATTTAAAAAACAGTAGTTGCTTGTTTGTAATACCCACCAAGAAGTTTAAAGTTAGAAAATATATAGCAGGTATGAATTAATCACTAATTTATTATTTAAAAAATATGATTATTAAATTCAAATATCGAAACATACATAGTAAATATGTAATATAAAACAATTACTATGATTTATTGTTACAGAAAATATATGTTTACTAAACTCAACGATTGACTTATCAGATTATGTATTTTTAAGTTTAAAATTATTTGTTATATCACTCAGGAATCTAGGAAGCAATCTATCATGTTACTGTTTATAACACCTACTAAGAAATTTAATAATAGGTAGGTATATAATATGAATCAGCTTCTGAATGTTTGGGTATAGGTATGTATGTATTTCTTTAATATTTTTTAAATTGAATTCAAAGTATTATATTTTCCTCGATTTTATATAAAATTTTATTGCTGAAGAGTATTGCTGAGAGAGAAAAGATTATACCAGACTTTAATGTCTCTAGAAATGCTTTGTTTAGAGATCAAAGGCTTGGTATTTGCGATAACAATTTTTGCACATTATTACGATACTTTTATTAAATCTGGCACCCACTAGACAAGCAATAAGTATATGTATTTTATTAGCAGTATTTAGTTTTCGTAATATTGTTATTTGAGTGTATTTTGTATTTAAGTGATAGTCAGGATTTGCGAAATGTGCGATTTTCTGGAACAACGAAGCAACGTAAAATTTTGCGTGAAGCTGGGGAAAACTTTCACGGAAATGTTTCAACAATGTTTTGCAACAAGCTTATGGAGATAATGCTCTGGGTGGTATGCAATGTTACGAACGGTTTCCATGATTTAAGTGGTCGTCAGTCAACTGAAGATTATCCTCGACCAGGAAGGCCTTCGACTTTTTACCTCCCACATTCAGAAATTCAAAGATCTGGTGAGGAAAAATCGCAGATTGACTGTCAGAGAAATTGCAGAAGATGTTAGCATCTCAATTGGGTCCTGCCATGAAATTTTGACTGAAAAATTGAACATACATCGAGTTGCTGCAACTCGATGCAGCAAAATTTGTTCTTCGTTTGATGACTGAACAGAAACAAAATCATGGGGACGTTTGTCGGCAACTCCTTGAACAATCCAATGGTGATGAAACATTCATTCAAAGGATCATAACGAAACGAAACGAAAGCTGGGTTTACGGGCTACAACAATGAGACAAAAGTTCAATCATCACAATGGATTAGCAAAGGACCCCCCCAAGAAAGCACGTTAGTCTCGATCGAAGGTCAAAGTGATACTCATTGTTTTTTCTACTTTAATGGAATTGTGCATTTTGAATTCTTGCCTCAAGATGAAAAAATTCGCAAAGTCCAGAGTTGTGGCGAGACAAGACCTTGATCATGCGCTCGCATACTCAGCTTTGTCAATTCGTCAGTTTTGCGTCAAAAAGTGTTATTATTTAAATAATGATAATAATTCAAGTCATCGCATTATCCATATATGTTATTTAGACACATAGTTTTTTTCCCATTCGATTTAAACACACTATATCTGAAACGAAGTGCTTCTGATTATATTTATAGTCACAATCATTTAGACGAAATTCTTTTCAAGTATTTAAAAATGTGATAGCGAGAGAGAGAGAGAGAGGTTTTCACCACTCGTTCAAGCACAAAGTAACAAATCTTATTTATTACTTTATGATACATTTCAAACAGAAATATTGTAATTACTGACTTTAGAATTACAAGTTTTGAATAATTTAATTTTTTTTTTTAATGGAACGTATATGTAAAATTTGACAAACAAATGCAAAAATTTTTTTATTAAGCTATATTAGGATATATTTCTTATAGTTTATGAGGTATACGAGGTTATTCAGATATTTTGTTACTATACCAGCGTTAAAAAGTGGTTCCAATCCCGAACAGTAAAAAATAACGTTTTAAGTCGACATTTTTCACATAAATTGATTAGATGAAGCTCTTCAACTGGTTAGCTGGAAAAAATATGAAAAAATCTCGAATACTTTGTAGACTACAAGCTGTCTGTCAATTTTAATATAGAGGTCCATGTAAAAAAACAAAATATCCGTGATTGAAAACTTTGAGGTCTTATTATTATTTTTGTTTTTCAGAAGTATTAAATAAATAATTAGTGTTTTTCATGTTAACGAATGATATACTATTTAATAAAAACTATTTTGTGTTCATACTATGAGAACTGTGGAATAATCCTTCTTGATTACATTATTAGTATAACAGTCCACTTAAAATATAAACGTGTTTTTTTACCAGGGAGAAGGGAGTAACTGCTTAAAATAAAAGTAAAAAATAAACACATTTTAAAAAGCAAAAGGCAGAAGAATTCTATTTCTATTTCTGGATATCTGAATGAATTTATTTCGAATCTGGGACTTGAAAAAACTGTTGCAAAAACCCAATCAAGACAATCCAGTCGACATTCCAACTCAAAACCATTAAAAATGCTCGTTAAATCTTACAAATGTACTGACTGTTTATTGTCACAAAGAAAACTATTACAATTATTTTTCAGTAGTAGGTACTTAATCTATTAGATGTAAATATGGAAAGGGATTGACATGAACATTTTAGGCGACACAAGAAACAATTGTTTAAATACAATACATTTCGAACACTAACGACCGACAAACTAGTTATTGATAAGGTACATGGAGCTATCTTCCTACCTCAAACCATTTGATTACATTTAATTTTCCACATTCCAATTCCCAGACAGATTGTTATCTACAAATTAAATCCCATAGCTGTACCTATAATAATCAAATCACTATTCGATTAATGAACTAAACGAAAGCCACTATCACTTATAGCATCAGTTGCTCGTTGTCTACCCAGCAGCATACGTAGTGGTATGAGATATTGACCTTTAAAGGACGAAGCACAAAAAGATTAATTACGAAAAACTTGTCTTAAAAAGTGGATTGAGTATCTAAGCGGATGTTGCACGGAATGAGTTTATTCGTTATATGCCTCGCAAACTAAGAATGAGATGTCTAGGTAGCTGGCGGAGGAAGTCTTCAGGATTTTGACCTTACCAAATTAATTTTAGCATAAAATTAGTAATTTAATGATAAATTAGAAGATAAAAGTAACTTCTGGTATCTTTATACCGTGTGCCTATTCTTCGAGCCTCACCGTGGGGATCTCATGATTACCCTATGACAATTTGATGGTGATGACGAAGTTTTCGACTAAAAACTCAACATTTTTAATTTCATTTTTATTCTTTAATCGAAAGCAAAAAGTGGTAGACTAGCAGTATTAATACATTTTTTGTGGGTCATAAAAATATGTGGTATTAACATAATGGACTTCCTTATTTTTGAATATGTTGAAATATCAAATTATCTTTAACAAAAAGTGTTTTGAGAGCAAAATGTCCAATTATTATGCCAAAGGAAATTTTTACAGTTCAGTTACATTTAAATCAATAACCTTAAGTTTAAAGAAATAAAAATGCAATTTTTGGATGAAGAGCGGGATATAGAGGGTGTCCCAAAATTCTAGCAAGAAGTAATTCTGACAGAAAATACAGGTTTTTAAGGTTTTTAATTAAAAAATATAAATTTATTATTGATTCATAAAGTATACGGAATAGCATATCGGGTAAATGGTTTCCATGGCTTTGTTGACACATCCACACTCTTTTGTCGAAATTTTTCATGACCATCTCGCATAAATACAGCTCAATTTCATTGATATAGCACTCAATTTCCTCCTTCAAGGCGTGGGCTTGTCGACTTTAAAAAACCGCAAAGAAAAAAGTCCAACGGCGTTAAATCGCATGATATAGGGGGCCAATTCTGATCACTAAAATGAGAAATTACACTACCAGGAAATGACTCTTGCAGTAATTGAATTATTTCTCGGACTGTATGCAGTGGCGGTTTTACTATAAGAGCTGCGGAGCTGCAGAACACATACAATTTTATGTATTTAATCATATTAAATATCAACAAAATATTTATAGAATCCAAATGTACTCGCGCTAAAATAAATCTAGGAGCTTATATTATTATTTATTGCGACGCGAGCTACGCTCCTTAATATATGCAACCTCATATACACAATGTGTGGACAGCGAACAATTATATGCGTCCTTTGTTTTTATTGGCTGATCAGGCACGTGACCCAGTACACGGAGATAGGGGCTTTTGCGGCTGCAATAGTGACAGCCACTGCGCTGCAGTCTGCAGTAAATGCAGTAATATTTCGTACGTGGTATGTGGTGGTTTATTTCTGCGAGCGGCACGTGTGAATATTTTCGTTTAGGCACGGATATTATAGTTATTAAAATGAATAGCGTTTCGTTTAAAAAAAAACTTTATTTGATTCTCTGCCTTATGAGGATTAACTAAAAATAAAAGAAGTAAAAGTTATAAAAAAACAATAATGTATACACAAAAGCAGAGTGGGTGTGCGGGTGTGATTTAAAATATTCACTGTTTTGTTTTCCGTGCTTACTTTTCGGTGGGGATAAAGCATGGACAATATACAGTGTGAAAGATTTAAGTCATTAAGTCTTTAGGTAAAATAAACATAAGAAGTCAGTTAGATTCTACATATTGGGATAATATACGGAAACATATGAACAGGTAATGAAAAATCGTCATGTATTATTTAAAATCATAGATTGCATAAAATTTTGCGGAGCTTTCAAATTAGCTCTTCTCGGACACGACGAGACAGAAAATTCGGACAACCCTGATGTGTTTCGTGGACTCATAAATTTTAATGTAGATCTTGGCGACATTTTAAAAGAACATCTAGCCACATTGGTATGACCGGGAAGGAAAATTAAAATTCGTTGATTCGTTGGTAAATTTCACAAACGATTTTTTTTAATAAACAATATTCAATAATTTATTAAAATATATTTAGTTTATTCCAATTTATTATACCATCAGTAGGTAATTCGTAAATGGATATTTCAAAAAGGTATCAATTTCAAAAATCATTCTTGTGAAAATCTGTATTTTTTTTATAAATTCATTGTTCCTTGAAATTCAGAAGTGCCAGGAAAACGCGTGACCTTGAAAATTTTAAAATTTTTCGCCTGCGGCACCATTTAGACACTCCGGGCACTTAATATCCCGGAATTCAATTCAACAAATGTAACAACTATAAGCAGAACACATTCAATCAATGTTCACGCGCCGCCACTGACTGTATGGCATGTGGTACGGTCTAGTTGAAACCACTTGTCGTCTACATACATATCTTGCAATTTAAGTACAAAAACTGGATTATCATGTCATGTATTTTCTAAGATGATTCGATGATGCATGTGCTTCTCAACAATCACTCGTGGGTTTTCTGAACCCCAAATGGGACAATATTGTCGATTAACGAAGCCATCAAGATAGAAATAATCGCTGAAGATGATTATGTTTCAAAAATCAGCATCCACTTGTTCCATAATCCATTCAACGAACTCTCCGTTCTGCATGGTCAGTAGGCTTCAGTTGAGTCAATAGAATTTTATAAGCATGAAGATGCAAATCTTTCGTGAGAGTAAATTATAGAGACTTTCTCAAAATATCCAATTCTTGACCACGGTGCCGAATCGATGCTCCTGGACTCCCAGCAGAACTCTCACGAACTGCTTCTGTTGAACGAATTGCTGAAAGACGGCCAAAGTGTTTAAGAACACTGATTGATCTAGTCTCCCTAAATTTTTCAATTAATCTCTTCACAGTTGATGATGTTAAATCACTATTTCGACCACATTTTGTTCGAAAATTGCGAACTGCAGCTGCCAAACCTCTATTATTTTTAAAATATTGCTCAACAATAAAAATGCGTTTTCTTTCGTGTAGCGCTCCATTTTTGATAACCCTGAACTGTCAGCTGTCAAACTGTCTCATTTGGAGAAAGCATTATTGCTAAAAGACAATAATTTGGTATTATCAAGAAACCAAAAGATCATAATATTGTTTATTTATTTATTTATTTATTTATTTAGAAATTACCATATCCAACGGGACAAAGTCCCAATTATAGGATAAGGTAAAACAGAAAACCTTAACTAAATATTAAAAGAAAAAGACAAACTAACATTAAATATAAAAATATAAATACTACATAACATAGAGTATTGTGCAATACATAACCCACATAAAAGTTTAAATGTCATTTAAGGGCAAATTCGATACCTTTGACTTTTGTCGGAGACTATATCTCTTAAGATAATCGAGATTAGTACGGTTCAAAAAACGGGCAGATGGTTTCAGGTCTTAAAATCTTAGTTTTGTTATAGGCAACGAATAATTTCTGAAAACTAATTGTTTTCAATCGGCCTAAATTTAGTATCTAATCTGAAGATAATTGTGAAAGACCTCAACAATAAAACCTCTACTAGTACCCACATCTTTTTGCTTAGCAAAATTTTCATATACCTTTTAAAATTCAACATTTCTCGACATGATGTTTTCGGAGAATCGGAGAATTTTGATAGGAATTAGATATCAAAACCAAATTTTATGCTTTCGTTGCTCCACCCTATAAAACAAAAGTTAAAGAATCTGATACAGAATATTAGATGAATTAGGAAATTAATTGTAGATGGAAATTTAACGTTTTAAAACTAGAGGAGCCACGGTTTACATGAACAAAAAGGAAAAGTAATGGGGATGAAACCGTATAGAATTTAAATTATATAAGATATTTCATAATTTTATCAAATTAAAATTTATAAACAAAAAGGATAATTTGTTACATCTAATTATTTAATGATGTAACTTCATTTACGTAAAAATAAAGTATTTATTGGCCGTTTTAGTTATGGTAGCGAACCGTCTCAGAACCGTTTTAAGGAGTCAGTCAACTGTATGTTTACCTGTTATTTTTAACAATGAAGTAATCATTTATTTTGAATCGTGTCATTACATCTATCACAGTTTTATGAATTCATGAATAATCCTTTAAAAATAAAACACTGCAATTGAGATGTAACGAAAACGTGAAACAATTCCATAATTTTCGTACAAATGAACCGATTGACACCAAATACTGATTAAAAATCAAAAATGGGTTGCATCCAACGTCATACTAAAGAACTTTAAACATAACCCTGGAAATCCGTTCTCCAATCTAGTCATAGTTCCAGTTTCCCAGATGTCTAATATACATATAATCAAAAATTCGTAAAATTTTAGATTCGGTTTCAGAACAGCTGCTCTAATTGCAACTGAATACGCACTAAATTTGAGTAGAACTCCTGAATCTTTTAATAAAGCGTAGCTTTACAACAAATTTGAGGCGCCGTTTCAATCTAAAATTATGTCGACCCTGTATAAAGCAAACAAATTAGTATTAGTTACAGTTTAAATGTGTCTAGTTTATTAATTGAGGGGGGGGGGGGTTCTAATAGCAGATTTGCTCCCACGGAGCCTAGCCCGAGAACAACAAGGCTAGCTAAATAATAAGATTTTAAATGTTAGCACGGGTGATGAGAGCCTTAAAAGCATTATTTGGTTTATTTCTTTTTCACCGGTATTGAAACGTAAGCGTTGTCATGCTGCAAAATCACTTTGTTGTGTATCTACTCGGCTGTTTTTCCTTCAATACTCGGCTCAAATGCATCAATTTCAGTCGACAGCGATCTTCCATGATGGTTTTATTCGGTTTGAGCAGATCATAATAAATTACACCCAACTGATCCCACCAATTGCAGAACAGAAGCTTGGAACCATGAATATTTGGCTTTGCCGACGATGTTGATGTATGGTCGGGTTTGACTCACGAATTTCTACGCTTAAGATTATCGTAGCGTAGCCGAGCGGATGCAAAATTGCGAGAGAAAAAAGACACATTTAATCCGAATAATACATGCTATTTTTCTCCAACCGAAATCCTCCATTTAATTATTAATTTGTGCTTTGAAATTATTCAAACAAAATATGAATAATGAAGCAAAGTAGGTACCTAAGTAGGATATATAGTCATGGACACTTTGTCAAACATTAGTCGCCATATTGCTAATTGAGTTCATTTGTGATTGTATGTGGTTCAATTTGCTGAAAATGCTCTAAAAATGGATTCTAATGAAGATTTAGGTGTACCTGAGAAGATACTGGAGTGTGCGAAAGAGGTTTCTTTGAATCATCTCCCGAGAAATTTATGAATGTGTCTAACAACGTTTTATGGATTGGTGCAAAGAAAAAAACATTAAGTTGTATTCAGAAGATGTATTGAGGGTGTATTTCTCAAACTTAACAAATAAAATGAAGCCGTCAACACTTTCGTCATAATATTCAATGTTGAGGTCAACATTGCATATAAAGAAGGGAATTGACAATAGGCCCATTCAGTGATATTTAATTTTAAACTTTTTCTTTAATTTTCTGATAGTATTTACCCATCTAATTATATCTTAAAAAAATTAGGTCAATAGGATTAATAATAAGTGATATATTTAATTCTGAATTTGTAAGACCCTTAAAAAGGTCAACGCTGCGAGAGAACAGCTAATGACGTCACAATACCGGCCACTCGGCGATCAAGTCGCGAGGAGACGGAGAGATGTGTAGATATTTGCTATATTTTTATCGATATTATATACCTATATTTTTAAGTGTATAAATAGAGAGTGTATAAGAGATATACATTAAATCTTGTTGAAATGCATTTATCACACAACATATTTATTATAAACATAGAATGTCTTGGAATATCTAAATACATTTTCGGATTTTTCTCAATGACGTAAATGGTTCGCTTTTCTACATTTTCTGTTGCTTTTCATTTTTGTACAAATGTACCCAACGTACTAGACTCGGTACTTGTGGATGTATGCGACGACGTGTATGTGCGAGCAACTCAGAACCACCCTCGTTTTTCTTTGATTGCCCGTCTATATTATTATTTAAATAAATTACTTATAGGTGCCTCTCGCAACGTATTTCGAAATTTTTGTGGACGGGAACGTTTAGATGGGGTAGAATTTATTTTTTCGACATAAATTTGAAAATTCTGCTCTAAATGTTTAAATAATAATATTTATAACCTCTTAGACGGGCAACCAAAGAAAAACGAGGGTGGTTCTGAGTTGCTTATAGGTCCCTCTCGCCGACGTATTTCGAAATTTTTGTGAACGGGTACGTTTAGATGGGGCAGAAATTTTTTCCAGCATAAATTTTATAATTCTGCTCTAAATGTTCAAATAATAATATTTAAAACCCTCTAGATGGAAAACCAAAGAAAAACTAGAGTGGTTCTTAACTGCTTATAGGTCCCTGTCGCCGTCGTATTTCGAATTTTTTGTGAACACGAACATTTAGATGGGGCAGAATTTATTTCCGGCATAAAGTTGAGAATTGTGCTCTAAATGTTCAAATAATAATATTTTACAACCCCCTAGACGTGCATCCAAAGAAAAACGAAGGTGGTTTTGAGTTGCATACCGTGGCTGGGGAAACCGTGGATAACATCACACAAACTTTTCATTTTTCGGTAATGAAATAAATATTTTATTCGGAGTCGATCCTGAGGTACTTTTGCAGCCTGGAACTATACAATATTTGTACAATCCTCGGTTTCGACCCATTTAGACATAAAAACAATAATTAACGAAACTGCGAATCGATCCACATATCGTATGTATTAACACAGAATGGGAAGAGAGCGAGCGTGAGCGGAGTGCTCTATTTATGACGTCAGCAATGGTTGCTCAACGTTTTTCCGCGCTCTGTTTTCATTAATTTATTTCACACATTTCTCGTTGAAACAAAAAATTGATTTTTGGCATACTAACTAATTAAAGGGTAAACTTTTGAAATATGCAATAAAAAAATTTTACTGAATGGGCCTATTATTTAAGTTTTTATCGACTCTTTTAGTTGGCGGCGGTGGTGACCTCACTTGTCTTAAAAGACACGGAGGATGGTGATCGAGACTGTGGCGGAAGGCTACATTGAAGACTAACTTTTGAATAAAGAAAATATTGCAAAAAGAATACTGAAAATTGATAGCGGTAATGATAAACCAAGCACTGTTGTCGTTTCTGATTTCACAACATCTGAAAATAATATAACTATTAATGAAAACGTGTTGGACTTTTTTGAGAATTGCTCCAATAATGAGGGTAGTGGCACTTTGAGAGGTTTACTTAATTTTAATACTTGTTCCAACTGTGTACTTAATATCAATGGGAATAAACGAAAATTATTGCAAATATTGTTGCATAAACTTTTATAAAATAAAACTTGATTAACACTTTTAATCTAAGGATTAAAAGTGTCAACTTTAGCTCCTAGGATTAAAAGTGAATACTTTTGTTGCCAAGATACCATTTTGATAGTCAAAAAATGTCATAGTTTTGTGACGGTTGGAGAAAAAAAATTCATGACACCAAAATTAACTTTGATCACAACGGTTTGAACAAATTAGAAAAATAATAAATAAAAGTTATTTTAAAGATGGCCTCAAATGCTGTCAGTTTACTTTTTCTACTAATATTTCGCGTTTTACTAACCTCCCATTTAATTGGATAATACAGAAACATTAGTAAGAACAGTTTTATTGATAGTTTTGTGTTCAAACTGATTTGATTAAACAAATTTGACGAAAATTTTATACCTTATTAATACCATACCTTACTTAATAAATGTTACTTTTAACATTAATCATAATGTATAATACAATTTCGACTTAGGTTCACCGGTCGAATTATATTATCTATAATAAAATGATAGTAAAATGCGTAAAATGAGAACAATTTTATTATATTCAATAAATCAACTAACAAAGGAAAATACTGGGATATTTATATTTAATAGTCTTATCCATTTGTTACCTCAAAAATTTTGTTCAATATGCCGAGCGTCCCAGATTCACTTTGACAGACGATATCTGTTCTTGGACGTGACATGAATTTAGTAACGTTAATTCTTTAAGTAATTACTTCGTAACACTTTCGATTTAAACCAAAGTGCCACTAGGTCGCCTCTAAAAATCGCATCAAATATTTATTTGAAAAGCGAGAATAAGTTTTTAGATATGATCTCCGAAAAATAGCTTGTACGAAATTTGCGAATGCCTAAATCTTTGTTATTGTTGCTTTATTATTTAAATAATCCACATATAAACCATTATAATTCGGTACTGTTTAATTATATTTTTATATTTTATAGATTTCTGACATTTTTTTATAATATGGAATCGACAAAATTGTAACGTTATTTTGACTTGAGCTGATTTTACGGTGCCTTCCAAATTTTTCGTTCCCTATACATATGTGCAACAATTTAATTCCGATGAACCCGATATCGATGTCGGTACAAGATCAGCAACGTGAGTGAAAAAGATTTGAGGCCGTCTGCCTCTAGGCAGTCTAAAGTAGGTCCGACGAGAAAGTGCATATATCAGTAAACAATTAGAAATTATTATTTTCAGAAATAATCAAGCTTATGTCTAGAGAGATCAGCAAATATTGTAAACAGACTATTATACATTTTTTTGATAAATAGTAAAATATGTATCATTATCTTTTTTGACTATTTATAATTTAAATTATTAACTACTTGCCATCGTCATATGCAGAAGAACAGTTTAAATTATAAGATTCGTTTTTTTTAATGAAATGAGCTAGTTAAAATCAAAATAAATACACTTTTAAATTACACTTTATGTAAACGATGTTTCGTAAGTAATATAAAATATTGGGAGTGGGTAATATTTATAACTTATTTCAATCACAATACGACAGAAATTAGAGGCCAATTGTTTGTTAGGCGGTTGTTAAGAGTGCGAATCCAAAATTAGTTCAGTCATTCTGTACATTTGGATAAGAAAGTGAACCGGGAAAGCCAAATTTTGTATATGTTGTGGGGGGTAAGGAAAACTTGAGATTTGAGACCAAGATTTCCTATGTGCATTTTCCGCCATCTTGGAAAAAGGGGTGAATTTTTGTTTTTGCTATAACTCTGTTCTCCGTCGAGATACAGAATTGTTGTTTTGTTGTTTTTTTGTTCCTCTTTCGATGATCTACAATTTAGGTCCTATAAACTTTTCATCTATTATTGTTAGTTGTTATCGAACTAAATAGATAAAAAACAAGAACAAAGACAACTTAATAAAAATGCTCCGCCTTCATTTTGTACAAACTGAAATCAGAGTCGAACAAGCCTTTGAAGATGCGGACACTCTGATCGTAACCACCGCACTCGCAAAAGCATCAAACTCCGATTCGGTTGAAATCGTCGGCGAAGACATCTTGATTTTGCTCACTGGACTAGCGAAAGACAAAAGAAATGTATACTTTCGAAAATCGGGGAAAAGGAAATACACCAGGAACACTTTACTCTCCAACTAGTAGGTATGAAGCATAATAAATCCGTTCTCGAAAATATATTTTTCATTCATGCATTAAGCGATTGCGATACCACCTCATCTTTGTTCAGCATTAGCAAATCGAAATTCATCAGCATATTGGAAAAACATACGGAACTCCTATCATCGGTTGATTTATTCAAACGAGAACATGTTGATTCGGAGGATCTGACATCCACGGGAGAACGATTTCTCATTGCCCTATATGGCGGTGAGAAGCACAGCAAAAACATCAATGCGCTACTATATCAACGCTACGCAAAATCTATCACCAGAAATATATTCAACCAATAAAAAGCGTAGCACGACAACACATATTCCGAACGTATTATCAGGTACAAACTTGGCTTGGGTTTTACAAGGATCCGGAGGAATGGGGTTGACGACGAACGGACCATGGTCTAGAGCCGATTATTAATACGGCTGAACCTGCTCCACCCGAACTTTTGAAGCTAATGTCTTGCAAATGCAAGAAAAAATGCGGATCTGCTTGTAGGTGCAGAAGAGCTGGCATTCCATGTTCAATCATTTGCCTGAACTGCAGTGGATAAACATGCAAAAACGTTGCCAAAGTCGATGTTCTGATCTGTGACAACGAATTAGATTCCGAAGATGATTCAACAATCGGAGAAAATATGGTCGAAGAATCTCCACGTATCGAAAAGTATCCTCAACAGAGAGACTTTGAACCAGGGCCGTAGAAGCAAAGGAAGACGTAGATACTTCTTCAATACGAAAACATTCTTGTATAATAAATTTCATATGTGTGAAACAAAATCTCACTGTGTTAGTTCTTTATTTCGAATCCATTACAACCACAGATTACAACGTATCTTTTAACCGGCCGATATTACCACTACTAAACGATATGGGGGGTGGCGTTCCAGTACGGTAACGGAAACATATATAGAAGATTCTATACAAAATAAAAATCGCAAATAAATTGTTGCTATCGTCAGTAGAGCCTACGGAACTTGCCAATAATACAACGTGCGCAGTATACTTAAACAATTACAGCAGCAGCCTCATTGAACACCCAGAACTAAAAGCTACGATAACTTACAGCACTAGATCTGGCATAAATTTTTCTCACTGCAATATCGACACTTTCAATTTACATGTACCTAGTGCAAAATAAATTGTAATCGTCCTGTTTATAATAGTTACTGTTTTGTATTGAAATGTTATATTAGGTACTTAAAATGTATATTATTTAATTAATAAAATCATAAATAAGTTTCGAAAAAATTATTTTGACATTTGTTTTATGTTCTAGAACGAAATAGACTTTGGCGTTCTAGAACATAAAAGTATTTTGCAGCTAGGTAACAAAAAAGACACACTTTGTCAACTGAAATTTTAACGAAAATGACTTTTGATACCTACAGTTTTCTAAAAAAATATTTTCTTAAACAATACGTATTTTTGTTGCAGGAGCTGCTAAACATCATCAAAGAAGGTATCAACAAAGCTAGTGCTAGATCCATTAGATGAACATGGTCTACATCTAATACCTAAATATATAAAATAGAAATAGTGATGTCAGTTGGTAACAGTCTCAGAGAACGAGAAACAGAAGAGGAGAGAAAGTTAACCACTTCACAATTACATCTTGTTCTCTTGGAACAATTTCAAGTACTGCAATTTAAGAAAGACATTGCTCAAAACAAACTGGAAATAAATGCCATACACCTAGATGAATATCGTATCGTATCGAATCGTAAAATATTTCAAGTGTTAGAAAGGATGAAGTTTTTAAATTTCTATCTTCTTCAGTCAAATACACATTTATAGAACTTACATTATTATATTAATTCCAATATTCAATACAGATATCTATTGTTTTGTTTACGGTGATATAGGTTTAATGATCTTTCCATATTATTGACAATCTCCCTTCTCATACTATGTACTTCTATCTCGAACTCTTATACTTCCATTTTCGTTTTGCCATCTTTCAAAATTTTCTTCGAGATTTTGTTCCAATGAGAAATCTCTTAGAGATTCGAGAACACCTGTATAGTCCAGTCGGCAGAGACCGAAAAGTTACTGTTGGTGACATTTCCTTGATAACTCGGAAATAACTACACAGGAATACTTTAAATAATGAGTACAATAACAGGCTAATTTGCTGACAAAGTATTTTGTCAGGAAAAATAGTTATTAACAATTTAATCGTGAAAAAATTTTTTTAGTAGTTTTCTTTAAATAACTCGGGATGACTGTACGAAAAAATGCTTAGGACATGATTTTGTTCGTAATGAAAATATAACAAAGCCGTGAGATTCAAAAAACGGTATAAAACGTCAATTTTTTAAAGTTGCTGTAAAAATGTCAATTATAAACAAAAAGTAATAAAACTTTCGAAAACTATAGTTCAATATATATATACAATAATGACGCTTAAGCCGAAAATCAAGAGAGCAAAACTTTTTGTTCTATAAGGTTTTATACATCCATCGGCATCTGAAACTCGAAACCTTGCCAAATTTGTTTGAAGTTTTGCTGACACTTGAAATTTGGTTTACACATAGTGTAAATATGCAGAAACCAAAAGTAATTTGCAAAATTCAATTATCTTCATTTTTGCAGCTTTGCTAAGGCTTTATACGTCACCCTAGTTTTATACGTTACCGTTTTTTTAATTTTTGGAAAAATATATATGTATATTTATAAAATATTCCATCACGGTAGATTAACCAGCACAATTACCTACAATTAAAAAAAAATAATTTTCATCGTTTAGATCCTAAGCTACTTAACATTTTGCGCCTGTTAGCCGTAGACATTATTCATTTTATGTTGATATATATCAACATAAAACAAAATCGTACGTGTGGGGTAAACCTTTAACTTTTCATTTTCGAGCGCGAGCTCCGCTCTTCGGCGCTTGTATACTATTAGAAATATGCAACTAGTAAATTTAAACAATTGTTTACTTAAAGTTAAAGGTTTACCCCACACGTGCGTTTTTGTTTTATGTTGATATGTTGAATAATGTATGTACGAGTATGGCTAACATGCGTAAAATGTTAAGTAGCTTAGGATTTAAACGGTGAAAATATATATATTTTTTAAATTGTAGGTAATTGTGCTGGCTAATCTACTGTAATGGAATATTTTATAAATAATAATAATAAATATACGTCCAAAAATTAAAAAAAAAACGGTGACGTATAAAACTAGAGTGACGTATAAAACCTTACCAAAACTGCAAAATGAAGATACTTGAATTTTGCAAATTGCTTTTGGTTTCTGCATATTTACACTATGTGTGTACTAAATTTCAAGTGTCAGCAAAGCTTCGAACAAATTTGGCAAAGTTTCGAGTTTCAGATGCCGATATAACACCTTATAGAACAAAAAGTTTTGCTCCCCTGATTTTCGGTTTTAGCGTCATTATATATTACTATAACTATAGTTTTCGAAAGTTTTATCACTTTTTGTTTATAATTGACATTTTTACAGCAACTTTAAAAAATTGACGTTTTATACCGTTTTTTCAATTTCACGGCTTTGTTATTGCAAATTTTGTAATCGGACCACCGCACCGCCATTTTGTATAGCTGAATTATTTACAGAAAACTACTTAAAAAAAATTGTTCACGATTAAATAAATTGTTAATAACTTTTTTTCCTGATAAAGTACTTTGTCAGCAAATTAGCCTGTTATTGTATTCATCATTTAAAGTAGGCCTGTGTAGTTATTTCCGGGTTATCAAGGTTTGACACAGGCCGAACCTTTACCAACTGGACTAGTAAAATAAAGTAGCAACCTATGATCTGAGGTACTGTTTCTGTTACAACATCAATTTTGTGCTGTAAAATAGGGAACCTCTTTATTTATTTTATCGAAGCACCCTTCGATAATGACACTTTCTTTGGTAAATGTTCCACTGGATTACCAGATCTTAATATTAGCCCAAAAACGAGTGTCATGAGCTAACTCCGGCTAAAGAATATCTACACTGGCAAAGAGTTCTGAGCTGCTATAAGTTGCAGATACATTAATGCCGGGGAATACTTTTTGTTTACATACCCATATTTGTGGGATACCGACTTTAAAATAGGAACATAAGTGCAATCTACTCCTAATTATACAAAATTATATGATTGTTGCCATGCTACATTTTCATTTTAAATTTTTCATCAGTAGAAAGGAATAATTAACTTTTTGCATGGTTTTTTAAATAACTTTGTCGGTTGCAACACCTGTTTGGAAACCAGGAACCCACCATGTACCTTAAAAAAATCTGAAACGGTGTCATGAGTGCTCCAGAAGTGTTCACTCTTAAGCAAAAGCTTAACTACTTTTATTGATTTCAAATATAGCTCTGAATACTTTGAGCCTGAGCTTATGCTTCGTATTATTAATTAATACCATTCTGTCGGTTTAAGAGGAAAATATGGTTTTATGAATAATAATTACAGTTTGACATTGCTTTTGAAATCAGTGACATCACTAAGAAATTTAAAAATTATTGAATTAAGTTAGGAATATTCAAATAAACTTATAATCATATCATTTTCTTGCAAGTGGGTGATAGATCTAGGCATATTTTCTTTTTTTACGCGACTTATGGGACGGCTTAGGTAACTGTCATTTAGGTAGTAGGTATATACTTCTGCCAATGTAATGGAAATTGTTCACTGAAACACACTGAAGATAAAAATGAAGTGGTATATATTACGACAGCTCCAAAAGTTGATTTTTTTGCACTATTAATTTTACACTGAGCTCATCAAAATCGCTTCACAAATACATTTTATTGTTGCTGCATCACAACGTAAATATACACACAATACATTTATTAATTTGATAGGCATAAGTGGAACAAGATATTTTAAAATTTCTTTATATGTGGCGGCCCGTACGAACTCCTAAAGGGCACGAAACATATGCTAAACTGTAGACGAGCATCGTTCCACAATGTGAATTCGGTAGATCTTGTTACCGCATTATTTTATTTAAGCACCAAAAAAACAAATTCTAATAAATAATAGGTACTTTAAAAATCTATTCGTAACTTCTAAAAAGTAATTGATCGTATTTATGGGAATATGTTCTGAGGTGCACTAAATAATCTGTCTTTTTTATGAACAGGAAATATTGTATATTCACATCTTTTTGAGGTTAGGTTAAGTCTTAAATGTAGATCTGTAGTATTCCCCTAATAGTATAAAATAATATTGCCTATCACAATATTTGCAGAAACCAATCGATTAAAAAGTAATTTAAAAGTAATCTATTATTTTTTTAGTGCAGAAGGCATACAAATCAAAAATTTGTTAAATTAATTTCAAAAATTTGTCATTTAACAATGTTCTAATTGAATGAATAAATTATTTCCTTTTTTGTTTAAAAAAATGTTTCCTTTACATTGAATTCATTATTCTTAGTCTTTCACAGTATTTACCTAATTTGTCTGTAGAATATTTTATCTAAGAAAAGCGGTCTAGCAAATTTTGAAAAAGTACACTTTCCTGTGTATAATTATTAAACAGTATACAGGGTGGTCCGAATTTTATGCAGGAAACTTCGAGGATAGATAGATCTCTTTAAAATAATGTGTTTGCCTTATAAACATAGGTCTGGAACCGCCCCGTTTTAGAGATACAGGGTGTTGAGGTTTTAAAAAAATTGATTCTTTGTTTATATCGCACACTACCTCACAGGTGGTGTAGAAAGGAGTGTAAATAATTTTGTTGATGGGCTTACAAATTGCACTTACTTTTACACATAAACAAATATTCTTGTCATATTATCGTTAGAAGTGTCTGCCACAAGGGGATTGTATTAGTATGAATAACTTGAGAACGGCGAATCTTAGGGAAAAAATTAAAGTCACCTTTTTTACGTATTTTGTGCATTGAAATATAAATCAGTTACAATGACATGTAAAAAATGCAGTGGCGTAGGTTTTTTTGCAGAAAAGGGGTGACCCCTGTCCAGTTGTAGGTCACTGGTTGAACCTTTAAAGCTCATATTTCAGGGAATATAAGGACTACTATCATACATTATATGTACCAAATTTTATTGAGATCGGTTAATAGATTCCGGAAATATAAACAAAAAAAACAATTTTTTTTGACAACTTCAACACCCTGTATCTCTAAAACGGTGCCGTCCCAGACCTATGTTTATAAGGCAAACACATATTATTTTAAAGAGATCTATCTGCCCTCGAAGTTTCCTGCATAAAATTCGGACCACCCTGTATAAGAAGATTGTACTAAGAATCCTTGAATTCTATCCTCAAAAATGTTGCGAGTATTTCTAGTTTGCACCACAAGAAAAATCCTGCACAATTTATTAAAAATTGTCACATTAGGCTGTTAGGACTTCTCAAAACATACGACGATAACTTTTGAATATACTGGCAAAAACCATTAAAAAAACTTTAACGTCCTGTACCAACAAAGGCTGATAAACAGACAGTTGACAAAAAAAATTATACTTGTATATAATTTATCACGCATCGGATTTATAGTACGTTATTCTGAACAGATAAAATACTTAATTTAAAATGAATTTTTTTATGCATCTCTGAGAATTACAATTCTTACTTGGAAATAAATTCTGAATGCTTACATAATTTTTTTTATTTTGTTATTTTCAGACCGGAACATTTTATTACATATGTTTATATGAAGTTTTTCTTTAGAATGACTTAAGTAATACCTCTTCCAATACAGAAAAAACGTCTGTTAGTGACCCACCTGTGTCAAGCGACCACTTCTACATAACGACCGATTTTGAATTATCTGGATTTATAAGCGGAAATCCCTTTGTTTTTGGACCTTTCTGTTAAACGACCGCGGGGATCAATCTACTGGATTTTCCAGCATACAACAATGCTAAAACCTCTCCCATTAAAGGGCAATAAGTACCTTCATAAAAGCGGGTAGAACATTATTTAATGATAGTGGGGTTCACAACATTTTTTTCTTAAACCCAGGGATTCTGGATTTAATTGGACTTTTATTTCGAATTCTTAGGTGCTAACTCAAATATAATCACAGATTTTGGCATGGTGGGGAAAAAGGAACCGTCTTTCTATATAAAGAAAAGATTGATATTATCAACTAAAGGGAAAAAAATCATTTAAGTAGCAGGAAATTAACTGAAAAGTTTCAAGTAAGCAAGACCTCTACAAAATGGAGAAGCAGTTAAAAATTTCTTACAATGTCACAACGCTGAGCAAAAAAGGAAATTTATTAAAATCGATGGACACGCCGTAGACTAACCAGTTGGTTCGAATCAAGCACTTACCAATAATTAATTCAAGCAAAAGCCTTTGAAGTTGTTCAAAGCCTAGGACTAAGCGACTTCAAATCATGGAATGGCCGCTAAAAAAATTTCGACGTAGACATATTACCTTCAAAACAGTATGCGGCGTATCGGCTGATTGTTAATGTTCGAGA
Source organism: Anoplophora glabripennis (assembly GCF_000390285.2). Taxonomy (NCBI): domain Eukaryota; kingdom Metazoa; phylum Arthropoda; class Insecta; order Coleoptera; family Cerambycidae; genus Anoplophora; species Anoplophora glabripennis. The sequence continues at coordinate 264,294 of NW_019416574.1, read as the reverse complement.
CATGAATGCTTGCAAAGGAATGTTTATTAACTGTTATAGTTATAGTTATACCTCAAAGGATGGGTTCAACGCAGACGAGAGTGGCTTTTACTACTGTGCCTTGCTAACAAAGAGCTTTGCGTTAAAAATAACCAATGTACAACCACAAAACAATGAATTGCAATTTTTTTCTGTGCAAATATGAAAGGTGAGAAGAAGGAGGAGGAAGAGGAGGAGGAGGAGGAGGAGGAGGAGGAGGAGGAAAAAGCAAAAATCCTCGACGATTCAAGGGGGCGCACATCGATAAGTTGTCAACAAAAAAGCGTGGATGACAGCGGATATAATGACGGCATGGCTTCACAAGTTTGATGCCAAGTTGAAGAAGCAAAACAGAAAAGTGGTATTGTTTTTTGGATAATGTAACAATTCACTCGAAAATTACACTGAACAATGTTAAACTTATTTTTCTTCCGCCAAGTACAATGCCAACCCTTGGTACAAGGTATAGTTTAAAATTTTAAAATGCTTTATAGAAGCTACTTTATTAAGAGGCTTTTAACATATGCGGATAATGATAGTCTTCTTCAATAAATCATTACCATAGCCAATGCTTTGGATATGGATAATATTTTTAATTCTAAATTTTTTTCTTTAGCGGATAGCTAGTATCTTTATCTCCCAAATTTGAAGCAAATTTTAACATAGTCTTTCAGGAAAAATGGAAAAATACTATTGTTCCTGTTATCAAATTTTAATATACCTATGTATTTTGGTGTGTAACTGGATATTCTATTTATTACGTAAATTTTATAAATTAAGTATCTAACAATTCTTCCATAAATTAAAATTACCGGTAATAAAAAAAACTTGCACTATCCGTGACTAATTCTATTTTTAAGATTTTCTTAGATCGCGAATTTTGTTCTTACTTAAAACATTTGCTATCCTGGATTAACAATAATGTACTACATTAAAGCAAATGTTACAAGTAAAAAATAAGTAAAACACGGAGCAATAACTTCCAAACACAATTGAAATAATGTTGCATTTTCGGTACCGTTCTTTTTGTAAACGTAGGCAACATATAAGTGATAATTTTCGTAGTCGAGGCAAAGGCAATTTCTGACGACATCAACCACAAAGGTTATTGTCGGTCAAGTTTACTCACCTTTATATACTTATATATTCTAACATAGATAATTAGCGAAATTATTTTGAACGGACATTTTAATTTTAAACAGTTTCGAATTGTGGCCATGGCCCTGTCTCGAATATTAATGCAAATACTACCACGATTATAGCAGGTATAAAAAAATATATTTTACAATTTCATGCAATTTGTATTCACAGGCTTTAAAATATCTGAAAATTGACATACTAGGTAGCACAAATCAATCACGTTCAATTTTGCAATATCATATAAATCATTACCATTAAAGGACAAAAATACCTATGTCTGGATTATTATTGACGACAATCATTTCTAATTGTAAATTATCTGTAATTAATCGTCAGGTTGCAATGCCGACACACATCAGCTGACTTAATAGCTAAGTAAACATACATCGTTACCATAACTTTTTATGCCAAACAAGTAACTTAAACGTACTAATATAATGTCGAAATTAAATCTGCTTGTACTGTCATACGAGGTCTGTTTAGAAAATAACAAAACTTCATTTTTTTAAACTTTATAATAAATTTTATGCATATTGATTGGTCCGTGTCTCCTTTACAGTACTCCCTTCCCTATTTACATACTTTTCCTAGCGGTGTTTCCATGTTTCCATTCCAGTCCTAGTTAGGCTCATTTGAAATGGCATTTAAAGTGTGTGACCAATTTGCTCTGATGTCATCAATAGTCTGAAAACGGTGTCTTTTCAGCATTGACTTTAATTTCAGAAATAAGAAGAAATCGCAAGGAGCCAGGTCTAGCGAGTAAGGAGGGTAAGGGAGGACAGTAATCTGATTTTTGACACAAAACTGATGTGTACGGGTGCATCATGGTGCAAGAACCATGAGTAGTCTCGGATTTTTTCACGTAACCGTTGTAAAACGCCTTGGTAGTACACACGGTTCACTGTTCCACCTTGAGGCAAGAATTCATAATGCACAATTCCATTTAAAATAGAGCGCATCGCTCTGACATTGGATCGAGACTGACGTGCTTTCTTGTGGCGCGGGCGTGGAGATCCTATACCAATCCATTGTTATTATTGAACTTTTGCCTCAATGTCGTAGCCGCAAACCCAATTATTTTCGTCTCCGGTTATGATCCTTTGAATGAATATTTCATCGTCATTGGATTGTTCAAGGAGTTGACGACAAACGTCCACACGATTTTCTTTCTGTTCGGCTATCAAACGATGAACAAATTTTGCTGGAACTCAATGCATGTTCAATTTTTCAGTCAAAATTTCGGGGCATAACCCAATTGAAATGATAACCTCTTCTGCGATTTCTCTGACAGCCAATCGGCGATTTGCATGCACTAGATTTTTGATTTTCTAAACATGACAGTCATCAGTTGAAGTCACAGCCTTCCTGGTCCAAGATCATCTTCAATTGAATGTCGACCACTTTTAAATCGTCAAAACCATTCGTTACATTGCGTACGACCTAAAGCGTTATCTCCGTAAGCTTCTTTCAAAAGTTGAAACGTTTCCGTGAGGTTTTCCCCAATTTCACGCAAAATTTTACGTAGTATCGTTGTTCCAGAAAATTTCAAAAATCATCACAAAGACTTAAACACGTTGCACTCAAATAACAATATCACGAAAACTAAATGAGATATCAACAATCCAAGAAGTAGTTACAAAAGAGGTTATGCGCAACGCAATGCTGCCAACCGCATATCACTAAATATGTCCGTTAAACTTGATTGTACTGTCATATAATCATAGCCACGTCGCTTTATTTTGACTCTAAAGAAACTACTTTACTCTTACCAATCTTTACAACAATTATCCCAATCATTCTTCTATACACAGAATTATAAAAAATACCATTACTGTAAAAAGTATCATTCATTAACTAAAGTACGTTAGCTTAAGAGGAACAACTTTGATGAGGATTTCCTGGAATGAGAAGACAATTAAAAAAACTATAGAATAAAAACAAAGGAATGGTTGAAGAGTGTGATGACATCGAAGAAATTCCGAAATTAAAAGACGGCACAAGATATTGTTAAAGGGACTTCAATCCCTACATGTACCGGACGACTTAAAATTCGTACTATAAATATTTTAGGTGATAATTTCAAGTTATTTATGATTGAATTTTGAGTAAACTTAAAATTTTTAGTTAGAAAACCTACAATATGTGCGAATGTAGGTGGAACACAAAATTATCTGTTTTTACAAACATATACCGAAGGGCATTTTGGACTCTGTGTTCAGACAATAGGTACGTTTACACGGAACTCATTTTTAAATTTGGAGATACCTCGTTTTATTCTAATGGCACATTCTTTGCTAGTTAAACTGAAATAAGGACACGGACAATACTTGTTACTAATAAGCACCGACATAATAATTAGATCGTGTTGGGTACAAGAATATAAAGTTAAAGAAAATGAAAAGGTAAACGAACATGCAAGGGGATCTGTGACGGTCTTCCTAGAACTAGAATTAACTTTTGGCTTATATTAAAATTATGTTCTTGGGAAATGAGTGAATGTAAAATTCTGGGACTGAATACCCGACAGACTCAAAACCTTTTAACACAAGGCTACCGATTAGAGAAGCTTTGTTTATAAATTATTAGCAAATTATAACTAGGAAGATAATTGCACTGCACAGTTTGAATGAATGTAAAAACTTTGTGCGAATGATATTTGATTATCAAATACAACGGACTTGGAGAAATATCTTCTAAAACTTTTAGATTTTAAACAAGAATATTAAAACAGACATACGAGAGTGAGCATAGTAACTGAGAATCGACTAAAACATCTCAAAAAGGTATTATTGATAAATGTTTGTGGAAGGTTGTTAAATACATATAATAAATAAAAAAATGCATTTGTGGCATACCTATTAATGCAATCGACATTAAATACAGCTTTATTAGAATAAATGGATAAAGCGCGAATCTTGTGCGTCAAAAATTTAGGCGTAGGTATGGTACAATGTTTATATAATTAATAATAACATTATTAATAATTAAATAACAGTACTTAAATAATAAAATAAAAGTAAAGTAGAGTAGATAAACAACAAAATATAAATCGTCACATTTATTTAAACACAAGCGTCTGTTTTGAAAAAAAAACGAATGATTTTTTTAAATGTAAACTATGCATACTTTTGTCTCTTATTTATTCCTTTTAGGGTGAGATTTTTGAAGAGGCAACGTAGCACAAACATTAATTAATCGGTCCTCCGGGCGCAAGGGTTGATTAAATTAATTTTTTTTGACCGTTTAATCACAATTCTAAGGAATTTTTATTATTTCAGTTCGTAATAATTATAAACTACGGGTAGTTCATCTATATTCTCAATATGACGAATTAACGTAATAGTCTGCAAGAACTTTTATTTACCTCAGAGTACTCGAGATCCATTATAACTGATTTATACATATTTATAATTCCACATAGACCATTTATTTTAAATATGTCTAACATATGACTTTTTAATAGTAGATAATATAATTTACAAGAAATGCAAATCCTGTATGATTTCTCTTAATGTGTTCTAATGTGATTAAGTTTCTTTATTTTTCTCTGTGATGGCGATGGCGGTGGATGGTTGTGTGTGGACTCGTGAAATATGTATTAGAAAAGTAATCGTGACAGAGAGAGTTTTATATATAAGATGAAAAGTTAAGGTTCAATAAAAAATTTATTTGCAAATAACATTTCGGTAAATAATTTTCTTTGAATGCGTATAGTAAAGATGTTAATAATTCTATAGCTCAATCTCAATTTAATGTTAGTTACACAAGAATTTACACAGGAAGAATTTTTAATAAAATAATAAGCATTTTCGAATAATAACTTCTTCGTTACAACATTGGATAGAAATGTTGTTTGGGATTTTACAAATGAATAAAGAACATCTTCATAGAAAACTTAAAAGTTGAATAAAATCGAGAAAAAATTCAATGAAGCTTTATTAATAAAGTTAGTTCCGTTTGATTTTAAGAAATATATTTCTTGGCAAGCAAATCCTTTTAAAGCACTAGTTTTAGTCACTAGTATTTAACTAGTAACCATGTATTTTTGTCTATATATCATCTACAATTATTTTTATACGTTCATCCCTTCTTAATCCTTCAAAAACACCCATGGCAAAATCTGCTTTATGTAAGAGATAAACATCTGGAGCCTTATTAACGAAAATTAGAACCTAATCTCCTTCCTTTAGACTTCATCACCACATCTTCTTTAGATTTCACTTTAAAAAACAGCGAGAAAAACGAAAATACTGTTGATTTTAAATGGTCCATAAGGTATTTGAGGAATAAAAATTCAATCAAATAAAATAAAACATACCAGTTGCTGAAAGTAAGCTAACATTACGATCTTGTTTACGCATATTACTTTATTTCTCAATTTCTATTCGATAAATATTTATATTCTTTGTCCACGTTGATCTTGATTTAACCGGTAATAAATATTCTGTAGCTTTAGCTGAATTATCTCTAATATTTTCATATATTCGTTTTATGAAATACCTACACACTGACAACTATAATCAATAAACGTCAAAAGTACTGTTATAAGCTATTAAATAAGTGATTTAAAATAGATCAAACTTATAGAACAATTTAATCCCTACAACGCCCTTGGTGTATAAATAACTATTTAATATACAGGATATAAAAGCCTACATTGCGACAAACTGCAGAACTAATTTGTCTCATAAAAACAAACAAAATCAAATCATTTCTAAAGGCTTTACAATCCTAGATCATAGAATCATTAAAAAACATATTTTATTCATTATTATTTGTTTTTTACTCTATTTTATAATTAATTCAAACCAGAGATCTAGGTATGCAAAAGATTAATTAATATAACCTCTACAGAGACTGCTGATATTGTGGGAAACGATACTCTATGGAAATTTTCTCGACTAATAAAATAAAATCAAAATTAAAATCATGTATTCTTCACATCACATCAAAACCTGGTACTACAAAAATATATTTTTTGTATTCATATTTTACTTGGGATTGTTTCATTAGGTAGCTTCTATTCTCGTATAAAATTAATAAACATTAACAGAAAAAAAATTATACATACAGGGTGGTCCAGATTATAATAGACAAACTTCGGGAAAGTACTAAACAACAAAAATTAACATCACTTGCTCTATGAACATAGGCACAGAAAGCCGCCGTTTATGAGATACAGGGCGTTGAAATTATCAAAAATAAAACAATTTTTTTAAATATCAGGAAAACCGCTTCATCAAATTTATCTAAATTTGGTACACATTTTTTTTCGAATATTTCTCCTAGTTCTGTATGCACACAGTCCAAATTCAAAAACCAGTGGCGGAGAAACAAGGACGTTGTTTCCTTATTTAGAGTAAAACTTCTACGCCACTGAATTAATTGGTAATATGAATACATTTTATAACGAACGGTCTGAAATGTTCCGGATGAAAAAACATTCTTTTATTTTGGTCGAAAAGTGAATGGTTTACGAGTTATGAGACATATTATCCGAGTAAATAAAGCGTTGAAATATGGAAAAATAAAACGAATTTGGGTGGTCCAGATTTTTAATCGACAAAACTTTGAGAAAGTACTAAACAACAAAAGTTAACATCACTTTGCTCTACGAACTTAGGCGCAGAAAGCCACCATTTGTGAGGTACAGGGCGTTGAAATTAACAAAAGTAAAACAATTTTTTTAAATATCGGGAAAATCGCTTCATCAAATTTATCCAAATTTGATACAAACTTTTTTTCAAATATTTCTCCTAGTTCTGTATGCACACAGTCCAAATTCAAAAAACCAGTGGCGGAGAAACAATGATATCGTTTCCTTATTTAAAGTAAAACTTTTATACCACTGCATTAATTGGTAATATGAATACTTTTTACAACGGTCTGAAATATTCCGGATGAAAAAACACTCTCTTATTTTTGTCGAAAAGTTAATGGTTTACGAGTTTACGAGCTTTTCCAGATATTTAAGAAAATTATTTTATTTTTGTTAATTTCATAAACGCCCTGTATCTCATAAACGGTAACTTTCTGCGCGTATGTTCATAGAGCAAAGTGATGTTAATTTTTTTTATTTAAAACTTTCCCTAAGTTTGTCTATTAAAATCTGGACCACCCAATTTTGTTTTATTTTTCCAGATTTCAACGCTTTGTTTACTTGAATAATATGTCTAATATAACTCGTAAACCATTCACTTTTCGACAAAAATAAAAGAATGATTTTTCACCCGGAATGTTTCAGACCATTATAAAATGTATTCATATTACCAATTAATTCAGTGGCGTAGAAGTTTTACTTTAAATAAGAAAACGACATACTTGTTTCTCCGCCACTGGTCTTTGAATTTCGACTATGTGCATACTAAACTAGGGGAAATATTTGCAAAAAAATGTGTACCAAATTGGATAAATTTGATAAGCCGTTGTCCAGATATTTAAAAAAATTGTTTTATTTTTGTTAATTTCAACGCCCTGTATCTCACAAACGGTGACTTTCTGCGCCTATGTTCATAGAGCAATGTGATGTTAATTTTTGTTATTTAGTAGTTTCCCGAAGTTTGTCTATTAAAATCTGGACCACCCTGTATACAGGCTGTTACAAATTCGCTTCTCACTACATGGGTCTCGGAAACGGTAAGAGCTACGAAGTTGCTTAAATGGGGGCTAAGTTACGTAATTAGGGGACCAACATTATGCCTCTAAAAAATCAAGGCTAACATGATTAGATTTAGAAATATAAAAAAAACGAAATTTTGTAAATCCGTTTTTGTTTAATTTCAGCCTTGTTTGAGGAGATATTGAAAAAAAAACACTTTCTCATTGCCACTTTTTGCCCTCTATCGAATGGCATAATCAATTTTTGTATGTAACGTTTCGTTTCTCCATAACTATCACCAACTTCATTTTTTTAAATACGACCCTAGAAATTTGGTTACGTTTTTTGCAAGCCTTCATGACCCCTAATACTGTATCTCTTGCCTCTGCCTGAACCAGATTCAGACGTTTTCTCTCGAAAAATTCATCTTCAGTGTATTCGTTCCAAATTTATCTAAATTTTGTATTTAGATTTCTTTGTTTATTGAATTATCGTACACTGTAAGTGGCGTTAGACTTTGAGTAATCCATCTAGTTATATAAACTATTACCACCATGCGTTACAATAAAACATTTATTATTATTAACTTTATCATCATTTGGTCATACATAACTCAATAATAAGTTGTTGCGTCAAAATTAAAACATTATTACGATTTTAAATTTATTATGACAAATTAATTCGCCAACTGAATATGATTCTTAAAAAATTTCAGTAAATGTTCAAAATCATTTTCGTTTTGGCAAATTTGTTAATTATATTTGTAACTGCAACTGTGAAAGAGCATATCAGATGTATTTGTATGAATATCCTGAAAAAAATAGATTGTTTGAATTTTGAGCACTCGAGAAGCCTAGAAATAACTATGGACACGGGAATAAAACTCTAATAATGTTTTATTTTAATGAGCGGTGGTAATAGTTTATATAACTAGATGGATTTCACAGGGTCTGACGACACTTTAAGTGTACGATAATTCAATAAACAAAGAAGTCTAAATAAAAAATTTAGATAAATTTCGAACGAATACACTAAAGATGAATATGAATTTTTAGAGACAAAACGTCTAAATATGGTTAGGACTGAGGCAGTACTGTACTGGGGGTCATGAAGGCTTTCAAAAAATGTAATAAAATTTCCGTATTTAAAAAAATGAAGTTGATGATGGTCCTGAAGACACGAAACGTTACATATAAAAATTGATTATGCCATTCGATAGAGGACAAAAAGTGGCCATGAGAGTGTTCTTGTTTTTTCAATATCACCTCAAACAAGGCTGAAATGAAATAAAAACGGATTTCCAAAATTTCGTTTTTTTTTCAAATATTTCGAAAACGAATCATGTAAGCCTTGATTTTTTAGAGGCATAATGTAGCCCCTGATTACTCAACTTTGCCCCCCATGTAAGCTACTCGTACCTCTTACCGTTTCCGTGATCCCTGTAGTGAAAAGCGAATTTGTAACAGCCGACAACAACAAAAGCTTTGACAAGTTGTTTTTCTATATAAGTAAAAAATATTCGGCCCTTTTACTAAATTTCATTTTAAAAATATATATTTTATTATTAGCTCTCACATTTTTTTAAATCTATTTTAATATTAGTAAAGAACTGGTGATAATCACTACAATTATTATTTAAATAGTAGGAGGATTAGGTTCAATATTATCGATCCAGATTCATTTTAATATAAAAAAAATTGTGATAGTGTAAACTAAACTACAGTTTTCGTACAAATTTTACATGTTCATATGGTCGTTGAGTCAACCTTTGAAGGATTATAGTGCCCTTATGAATATTTTTATTTGTTTTTGTTTATTTCGACAAGAGAAATCAGTGAGTTTATACATATTTATGCGTATATGTCTGCAGAAAATAAATATGATGATGTTCTGTACTTATAACGATTTGAGTACAGCTATTGTTTACATAAAGATTCATTGGTGATACATTCTTTAAATCACGAAATTACTGGAAGTGTACACAAGTGAACGAATTATAGCAGTGGGTATATAATTATTAGCATAAAATAGATATTGCAAGTTTCTTTTAGCGCATCGACCTCGATAGGGACATAGAACTCATACCTGACCACCTAGAGAGTTGAACGTTTACGGTTAAATGATTTGTTGTACAAATAAAAATATGAAACATCTACTACAATTACTTACAAAATGGGTACCTACAGTGAAAAAATGTGTTGACACAAGCCAGATAGTGCTATTTTGTGTGTGCGTGAACATAATGAAAAATGAGATGAGAGTTTTTACATGAAAACAAAATGTATATCACAGAATGAAAGGATTGTCAACCATATTTTAAAAATAAAAAAATTATTATGGGTAAATTTTACAACTCGCTCATAAGCCGCCTCTGTAATGTTATCCACGGTTGCAGAATTTTAGGAACAGTACCTAAACCTAACAATTAAATTAAAATTTAATCCTATCCTAAATTTCCTCATATTACGCAAATTATCTAGTTCCCTTCTTTCATAACTTGAGAATTGTTCAAAATTGTGTCCCCATTTATAAATAAATGACGCTCACTAAGAACAGTACGAGCTATCAAAGTAGCTGATATTCAAGAAGAAGAACGATATATCAAGTGATCAACCAGGATTGCCACTTCACTCTTGAGCCACTCCATACTAGTTTTCCTCGAATATAAGGGTTTATTCATGAAAACAATGAGATTATTGATCATCTGGATTATTATTAAATTTGTGTCAGATGTAGCAATATCAAGAGAGCTGTTTTAGGTATAGCTACTGAAATGAAAGTGACGAATTTCTTGATCGAATCCTCAAAGAATAGTCATCAATCAAGTGGCATCATATCCATTCATCGTCTAAACCTAAACCCAAAAAATTCCATCACTGCCTACTTGAAAAATTATACCTATCTAGTTTTTTCTGAAATAAACGGTCTTATTTCAGTTGATTTATGATCTCAGACGAAATAATGAAATATAGAGACAAAGTTATCATCAGACCCTACGGCGTCAGGGACTGTTAGTAAAGGGACAGCGTTTTGCTTTTTGTCGTCAGTATTCGCCACGTGTTATTATTGAAACTAAAAAATTGCTCAGTCGCTTCAAATGATATGGACCATCTAGCTAAAACCATCTAGCATATAGCTAGTCCAGATTTGGCAACAAGTGATTTTCACTTATTTAAAACGCTTAGGCGTTTTTTTTTTATTTAACAGTGACCAACTAAATTAGGCTGTAAACAAGGGAACAGTTCGAATACAAAATCTTGTGCTACGTTACGAAAAATATTTAGTTTTAAATACTATATAGAAAAATTAATTAATATTTAATAAGTGCTTATAAAAATAAATATTCATTTCTAAATGGTAAAATAAAACCAAAAATTACAATAAAGTCTTTAGATTCTGGATGACCTTCGTGTATAACGATACAAATAAAGATATTAATTTATTGTTTTTAATTTATTTTTATTACAAACAAATACTTTTAAAATAGTACAAAATATGTCGCTAATTTTTCACCTTCACGACGGTTTTTGCCGGATTACTGAGTAATTACATTTTATAAAGTAACGCAATATTTTGACGAAGTAAAAATTTCTTCAGGTTTCTGTTTTTCTAGGTATTAATAAATGAGTTTTTCATATTTTTGTTAAAATATGTTATTTGATGTTACAGCTGAGGACGCCATATCTGCCTTGAAGAAATGTAGACTCCTATAACAGGCCACGAAAGATACATTTAATAAGTTTTATATTATTTATATTTTATTATATTATTATATTATTATATTATTTACATTTTACTCATTGTTTCAATTAGGAAAGAGGAGATAAAAAATAATAATAAGTAAGCGCCTTATTTACATGTATTCTAGATCTAAAGATAGATTTTGAAGAATTGTTAAAATACTCTATATACACCGGGTGGTTCAAATTGATTAGTTTTCAAGAGTTACTGCGAATCTGTCATTGATAGATAAAGTAAATCTGATAGAGTTCAGATACAGGGCGATTCAGTCATAATATCATTAATTTGAATTAGGTATTCGGAAGGCCTAATAAAGACAGAAAATCGAAAAAAAGCTTACTCGACCTTTTAAAAAATAAGCAAATTACCCAATACATTAACTTCCGTTAACTCGACGCCATACCTCGCAAGAACGCGTCGGCCGGCGGACTACAAGCTTTCGAACGTTGAAATGAAACAGCTGGTTGTCCCAGTCGTCTTGAATTTTGCAGTTGGTTTCGAAATCAAAATGCAACGGATCCCAACTTAACAAAGTGCAATGGAAAGATAAGAGAGATAAGATTCGCTCTGGATAAACCTATGTAGGTCAGCGGTCAGGAGCGGTCCGAAAATTGATTGAAATAATGATTTGAAAATTTAGGTACTAGCAGTTAAATAAAGAAAATTAAATGCCAATTGAAAAGCGAACCCATTTACCGTAAAATACGGATCTTAGGACTGTTCCTTTTTCAGCTACAGTCAACATTATGGTAATCAGAACATTATCGAATTAATGGACAGAGAAGTAGAGTTATGTGATTTTCAGAAATGTACATCAATTCTGTCAATAGATTTGTCATCGTAAAGAAAGTGGTAAAGGTCTTTATAGAATTACCCGTTCATAGTGTGTGGAAGCCACTAATTATTATCTTCATTAGACCACCAAAACAACTTATCGCTAGGTATATCGAAAATGTTACACCATTTTGTAACAGAAGGCCTGATGGTAATAATTTACTTGGTTGACTATGAAATATATAAACGGCATAAACCAAAACAGCAGATAGTTGCAGTTTCCTATAGTTTGTCATAGCTTGTGTAACACAAAAACCTTGAGAAGCAAGTTGCTAGATGTATTGAGATTAAGAATTTGACATTGACATAGGTTATGCTGTCAACTAGGCCCTATTCTGAAACTAACCAACGGCCACCGACCGGAAGAAATTCATTTACAGTACAAAATGAATGCAGGAAGATCGGCGAATGCAAAGAAATCCATAATAGAGTAGCAGAAGAAACTCTGAAGTAACAAAAATTCTTTCTATCACACGCCATGAAAATAACATAATGACTCGCACTTGTGATAAAAAATAGTATGTGCAATTCGTTCGGAAAAGTTGCCATAGCGCCACTTTCCAACCCCGTCAACTGCGCCCGCGTGGCGCTATTGGCAACTTTTCCTTACTCGTTACTCGTTACACAATGTACTATAGAAACTCCCACCCTCCTTACCCCTCCCCTCCCGCGCTAGCCTAAGGGCCACCTTAGCAAAGCGCATCCCAGGCTGCATAGCCGCACTACTCTACCCAACCATACCATACATAAACATAACACCACCCCCGGGGTTTACACAGACGAGCCGGCGAAGCAAGAAGAGCGCCAGAAGAAAGGGCCCTAGCCGGCGGGGCCCAGCCAGGACAAAAGGAGGTCCCACAAAGCGCCTACACCGGCCGCATTTTCGGTCGGGGTAGACGACGGATGGGGCCCACCTACGAAGGCTGTCCAGGCCTACACGAGATGAGGCAGGATAAAGAGGGATAATCCCCCTCGATCCCAAATCATTGAGGCCAATTTCTAGCCATGGAATAATGGCGCGTATAGAAACTGTTTTCCTGGTGAATTATAAAGCAAAGAATTGATGAGAAAGCAAACACTTCAACAAGTACGGGAATGTGCAATATATTTATGGCAATATTCTAGATTATTCGAAGAGTTGAAGAATGTAAAGTGTTTTCATCAAATACCCCAATGCACAGAGGAGCAGTTCTATAAATATTGTCATGAATCAAAGACGAAAATATCTTTAGTATAAGCTTAAATTTAGCAATTAATCAAATGTGCTCTTATTCATAGTGAAGAATCCCTAGAATATGACTTGTCTTCATCAATGATATCTCCAAATTATTCCCCAGGTTTCCCTAGGTTTCTTAATATGCTAGTTTGGATGAAAACGGTTATGCCGGAAGTAACTGTCAACTTTCTTATTAATCCGTATATCCAACAATATACAGGATGATTCACAACTTATCCAAAAAATTTGGGAATAGATGCGGCATGAGAAATGGAGTCAGTATTGTAAAAAAAATTTTCGTAAAGTCCTTATAGTTTCTGAGAAAAAAATTATTGAAGTTATAGCACATTAAACCACTACATAGCTGGAATCCGTCGTTGCGGTAGTTTTTACCTGTTATCTGTGTTATTTACATCAGTTTTTTAGTAGTTAGTGTCAAAAATGGCTTGCGTGTATAGCAACTCAGAGTTGATGGATATCGTTTTAATTTATGGTGAAGCAAGACAACATTTGTATTATGGTGAAGTATTTATGTTATGGTGAAGCAAGGCATCATTTGTGTTAGTTCGTAGAAAGTGAGTAAGACGGACCCAAATGTGTTTACACGTGAGTGGATAAAATTTTGAACAATTGCTGTTGCAGCATCGTCAAATGATTTTATTATTTAAAAACACAAATTAATTTTATTAATAATTAATTAAGGCAAAAGCATTTCAATTTGCCGATATAAAATAGGTGCGATAAAATTCTATTTACGTATTTCTTACCTTGCGAAAGTTTTTGTCCGTTTTTATCACGCCGCCATACCGATCGCATTGTGCGAGGTCAGGTTTTACAGTGGACCAGTTTCCAGTGCCGTGCAGAAGTGTATTTTTAAATCAATTTCGAACTGACCTTTTTGATTTTTTTCTTTACAAAATTGTATTTGTAAGGGTCCCCTGTATATCCAAAATTTTTTTTTTTGATAAGTTCCGAATCACCCTGTATAATGCGTTCTGTTTAAAATAAGAAAGTTAACAGTTACTTTCAGTACAACCGTAAGGTATTGAAAGTCAATATTTTAATTTTTATTAAAAAGTATGTATCCAGAAGCCCAGTACACAAGTTTTCAGGTTAAATTTTGTACTTACAACTAAATATCGTCCTGTCACACTATATAACAAGTCGAAGATGATTTGTTTGTAATAACAGTACAAATTGTCGATAGCACTCTGACTACAACTTAAGCCCGTGGAATAAGGTGTTCTGAGAGGAATATGACCTATAGGTTATTTCGTAAAACCAAATTTAGGCGCATTAACCGACACCGATATAAAACAGAAAGTGTAGCCATTATAGTTTTACCATATTAATAAATTTACAAATAATTGTTTTAAATTTGGTCTTTATACCTATGTTTCTTTCTTCTATGTCACTCCTGCGTTTTAATTTTAAATATAAAATAAAAGTTTTAAATAAAATAATTAGTGTATTATAAGTGTGAAATCGCATAAGACCGTTGAGTATTGCAACGAAAGAGGAATGGGCTATTAACCTCCATCACTTTCATAAGATTCTACTTCGAATCCCACCTACAACTTTCATCTGTCTGTATCTTTTAATACAACTGCTATAATAAACAAACAAAAGTATCTAAAAGATTACAACGGGAAATGAAGAACAGGATAACTGTATCTTAATAATATTAATAGTTGCGATCCTAGTTCTGATATTATAATAGTTAAATCTTTAAAAATTGGCGTACAAAAAACATGCCATTATTATTCATTGAAAAATCACTTTTAAAAACCAACAAAATGGGATTTTGTTTTCTGGTACAGTATTCAGAAATCTTAAAAATCAACCATAAAATGGTTGATTGGTGAAATGGAATGGGTGGTTGATTGGTTAAATAGTTGATGGTTATTTAAGATTAACTAAAAAGGGCATGTCTCGGAAGTTTCTTTATTTGATTTATAAACTTATAGACGAAGAGCTACCTAGGAATACGTGTGATTCGGTGCAGTCGAAATTATATAACACCCTATATGTTAATCCATATTTCAATTCTTCTGGAAATACTAAACAAAATTCATATAGCACATCATGTACCTAAATTAACCGTTTTCGAGATATCGAACATTGAAAATCATTTTTTTTTTATAGATTATACAAAAATGTTATTAATTTAAAATTAATTTTAAAGTCCATGAAGTTACCTCTGAAAGTTTCGAGCTTCATAACAACACCGTGCCGTTCTTTTGTCTAATAGTGATTATCTCGATAACACAATGCAAAAATGGCATGTTGACGTTAAACCGAGCGTATTGAAGTTTTAATGATCATAGGATATGTTGATAGAAGATGAAATTGTCACGACGAAGTAGTGGATATTTTTCATGAATCTCCCCATCGGGAACGTATTTCTAAATCAACCGTTTCAAAAACATTGCAGCGTTTTCATAAAACTGGAGGTGTTACAGATCGACGAAAAAGTGGAAGATCAGTAAGCTTTAAATCATAACATGAACCGATATACCATTCAAAAAATTTGCAAAAGGGAAACATTGCATACATGTAAAATTAATTTGTTAAAAGAATTGAGTGAAGACGATTATATCGTAGAATCGAGTTCTGCGAAGTTATTATGGATAAATTAAACGAAAATGTCAACTAGTCACCCACATATTGTTTTCTAACGAATCTACATTTTCTTTAAACGGGCATGTAAACCCATACAACTGTAGACAACAAAATCCACATTGGATGGAGGAAGTTCACACACAAAGACTACAGGAAGTAAATGTTTGGTGTGGCATTATTAGTGGTCATACCATAGGACCCTATTTTATAAATGGAAATTTGACCTCTGAACGATATTTATTACCTTTGCAAGAACATATCATTCCAGAGCTTAGACGATTATTCCAGGACAATAATACTAACTTACCGGTAGAACAAATACGGTTTCAAAATGATGGGTATCCTCCACATTTTGGACGTGTGGTACGGTAACTTTTCCTGATAAATGAATTGAACGGGGGCAGTTGAATGGTCACCTATGTCTCCCGATATGACCCTGCTTAATTTTTTTCTGTGAGGTCACATAAAAAATGTAGTTTACAAAAATAGGCAGCAAAATTTCAATTTTCAAAAGAGTTGCAGCAAAGGATATTCGTTCTTTATTAAAAATTGTTTTCTCTCTTTTTTATTCTTACATAACTATTGTTTTCATAAAATTTAAAATATCCAGAACATTCATTAAAAAAATATCTTTTCTCGTTTCATGCATTTTTAACAACCCTGAACTATTATGCCTTTTTATTTTCTGTAAAAAAACTAATAATAAAATTAAATCATATCCATATCCTCCACTCTGTGTTATTTTCAAAATAAATCAGTTCAATATCTCGAAAACAGTTAATTTTAGGTATATGAATATAAATTTTGTTCAGAATATTTCGAGAAGAATTGAAATATGGAATTATATACAGGGTGTTCTATTAAAGAAAAAGCAACTTTGTTTCGCCATGACTTTTTGACTAATCCTGTATACTTAATTTTTCTTTACTATACTATATTTAAAAAACCATAAAACGTTTATGTCTTATGATTTTTCGATAGCTATTTTACTTTATAAGATAATCGACCGGTTCCATACATATCAGCGACCCTGTATAACGGTCTCATAATGTAATAATTGTACTATTACGAATTATCGAGATCAGTGAAAAATTATTACGGCAGCTTTTTGCAAAGAATTTCACTGTGGGCGTATTTGACAATTTTCCATTTTCTTATAGACAAAACACCATATTGAATGGTATACAGTGTGTTCAAGATAAGGATGGGATAGCATTAGGATCTAGGAAACGGTAAGAGATACGGAGTTGCTCAAATTAAAAAAGAGCTGTTTTTTTATACCTAACAATATGCTGTTTAGAAAGTTTTAAAATTCCGGGTAGTTCCGAAGATATCCGGAAAAACCTGAAATGTTGCAAAATCGTTTTAATTTTTTCTGGCTTTATTTGAAAAGGAATTATACAATAAATTGCATGTTTACATTGCCACTTTTTTCGCTCTATCCAATGGTGTCAGCATTTTTGCAATCCGACGTTTCGTCTTCGAGGGTCCATCGTCAGGTTATTTTTTTAAATACGTCGCTGCTATTTTTATGACAAAATCTAAAGTCATTTTTAATTCTAAATTAGATGATATTACTATTGTATTGTAAAAAGGTCTTTAGCTTGTTTGAGCTATAATTTAAAATTTTTCCTGAGTACGGCTCTGACCGTTTTTAAAATATCTATTGAAGGAAGTCATACTCATAACGGCACAAAATATCCAACAATTTTTTTTAATGAATAATTTAAAAAAGTTGTACTTAATAAAAAAATAATACGAATTTATGAAATGTTTTATTATTTCTAATTAGTATTGCTAATAGTAATAAAAAAAATTATACCTTATGCAAATGAATGAGTAGTGAGAACATTTTTTAGGAATTTGGAGAAAACAAATATTTTCATTTTTATGAAACGGTTTTATTTTCATCTGGAATTTTTTTAATATGTCTAAAAAGTTAATAAATAATTGATCATTAACAGGGTCTCCTGCATTTTCTTTGTTATTTTGGAGTAAAGCGTATTGAAACCCCTAATCCTTTATTAATTTTCGGTTCATAAAAAATATATTAGGTCTTGACCTGAATTAAAATGTACTGCCTTGACTCGTAACATAGTTCGTACTACCCACAATTTGACATCTAAATTAAACTAATATCACACTTGTTCTTGAAAGTCAAATAAAAAAAAATAACACGAGTTATAGTAGCTGCGGTTTTCACGAGACATTCGGTATATGCCTTGAATACCTTCACAAAAACACTGATGGATTACTAATAGTGAATATTTAGATTTCATTTTGCTCCGCGTATTTTTATGTTGTTAAGGTTTATTTGATTGTGTTGAAATCAGACTATTATCGTCTATTTTTAAAAGAAACCGCAGTCACTCTAAATTAAGTAATAAATAATAAATAGCTTACCACTTCCTAGAACGTAATTAATTATAAACAATATAATATTTATTATTGTAAATTATCTATTTTTTGTTTGCACAAATTCTTCCACCATCCAATAGTTTTACACTACCACATTGTGGGTTGGGCTACTCATTAATTTACATCACCTAGAAAGGAATTTTTTTCTTATCGAGATCACAAACTATTCGTAGAAGAAATCAACTGGGAGTTAAGAAATGAATATTGCGTCTCTAAACACGCTAATGCTGATGTAGTAACAACTGTCTTTATCGACCTAATCGACCTATAAAAATAGGGTGGCATTGCCCTCTTCAAATAAACGCCTAAGGGCTGTGTCAGATTGCCTGGTTAGTTTTATTTATTAGGTCGATATATGTATTTAAAAAAATAAATAAAGAGCAAAAATATGAATGAATTAATGAATGAAACATGCATATATGCATAAGTTTAAAGAAAATTAGAGATATTAATCTCTAATTTCATAATCCACAAGTTAATTTGCAAGATTCAAAAATCACTCTTATGTCGACAGTGTCCCCAAATATGGGAAAGATGTATTACGAAAGATAATCAACAAGATAATGCTATAATTATAATAATGCCCATTTTTTTTAATTTAGTACAAAAGTTCCTTTGTTATTTGGATTTTCTTATTGAAGAAAACAGTTTTATTCTAAATAGTTCACATTTTGTTAATTATTTGCATGCAATTGTGTTATGTTATTATCCTACTTATTTTTGAAATACACACAGATGAATATTACCCATCACACTCCAACAAAAGGAAGAATTTCCCCGTTTTAAATTGCTTTAGATGTCATAACACTTGCGTCAAAAGTAGTTCTGATGTGACAGCAGATCTCTTTTATTGTGTGAATAACTTGATTGCTGATATGACACATACCGATGTTGGATTACATCTCCCATTGCATCATCTTACTTCAAATTCACAACCAGGCACTTCATATTTATTTAAAAAAAGTATTAAAGATAAATAAGATCAGGAAAAAATTGAAAAACACTATAGTGGAAGTGAAAATTGTAAATTAAAGGATTGAAGGAAACGGATGAATGAGTATAATATAACGAGCGTTCAAATAAAAACGTGGTCGAAGTTGGCTCCGACACATTGAACGTAGGGAGTAGCTAATAGCGACCAACTTAACCTCATTTCTCAACGAGCTGTATAGCAGCTGTCAGTTTCAATAACGTTAATGACTATATAACTTTATTTTAAAGAATAATCGTGATAACAATAACAAACAATTAAAGAAGCTGCGGAAAGTGTCCCCCTCCTTGTTATAACAATAAATTAAAGCAGCTGCTGAAAGTGTCCCCCTCCTTGTTCCAAGCACTTTTCACACCTGTTCCTCAAAGAATTAAAGACATTTTCTAAGATGCTCGGGGTATTGTTAATTTCACGAATCTTGTCTATAAGTCGAGCCTGCAGATGGTTTAAATCAGGAATAGGCAGTTCAATAATAGTGTTTTTAAGGTAAGGCCACAAAAAGAAATCACACGGCGTAATATCACATGACCTCGGTGGAAATTCATGTTCAGCATTGAGACTTATTAGTCGATTTTGGAAAACTTCCCTCAACATATTCATCGTCTCGCCTGCCGTATGTGCCCTTGCGCCATCTTGTTGAAAGTAAAAGTTTGTAATTTCGTTTTCTTCCAGCTGGTTAACAAAAGGAGCGATAATTTCTTCTCTATACCTTTGCGCAGTAAGAGTACCATTAAAAAAAATAGGTCCATAAATCCTCCTTCGATTGAGAGCACACAAAACTCCAATTTTTTGAGCGTGTAGAGGGCCCTCGACAAAAAAGTTATCTGTTTTTTCAGAAGACCACATTCTCATATTCTGTGAGTTTACGTAACCACTTAAATGAAACCAGGCTTCATCAGAAAAAAAGGTGATATTATGAAGTTCACCGTAGTTGTTTAAAAATCATTCACAAAATACAGCCCGTCGCGGAAAATCAACTTCATGAAGTTCTTGCTGACAAGTTAAACGATAGGAGAACAAACGCAAATCTTTTTTTAACACTGTGTGGCAGGTACCGACTGATACTCCCACCATTTGTGATAAAACACGTACAGAAGTTCTTGGCGCATTTTCCATTATTTGTTGGACATTTTCTTTTAATTCTTCAGTCCGCTTTTTAGGTCGGCCGCTTCCTTCTTTTCTTGTTACACTGCCCGTTTCACGAAAAACATTAACACAACGCTGAACTGCACTTTGAAAAATTTTGTACTCAACAACGCCGGGAAATTGATTTTGAAATTCTATGAACATTCCTCAATAGAATACTTCCATATTCCATCAATCTTGCGTCCATTTCCAAAGTAGGACTCTATGATAAACACTTTTTGTTCTTGAGAAAACACCATTTTAAACGCTTTTTAAAACGAAAATGTTCAAATTGATAGCGGCGATATAGCGCTTTGACAGATGACGTTTAAGTTCATTTGCTATACGCTACGCCCTACGTCCAAATTTTCAGAACCAACTTGACCACGTTTTTATTTGAACGCTCGTTATTTAATTGATAACCACATTACCATTACTGTGGTTATCAGAAGAAAACAGAATTACATGTGAAACAAGAATTAATCAAATTGGAGAAGAAACAAGACAATTAGAAGAAACGGTGATACAAGAAAAACTACAAACACAATTGAGATGGCAGGTACAGGATGAAACATGGCAGACTCGTTTAAAAGAACAGGAAAGGAAGATTGAACAAAGGATTAGGATGGAAACACAGGGCATGATTTGCAACACAAGACACGACATTAACACAAATTTCACACAAGACTTACAATTTTATTAATTAATTAAAGACATACGTACAGACATTACCTTCTTCTATAAATATAAAAAACTTCATCAGCAATATGATGAAAGGTGACGCAGACATTTGGTATCAGCTAATTGAAGACAAATATGAAACATATGAGGTGTTTGAAAGCTTGTTTTTGCAAAAAATACTGGGGGGAATTCCACCATGGTAATCTGGTGGTAATCTGATTAAGTGATAACCACATTACTGAAATATATCATGATATCCTGGAAGTAAGAGTAGGGAGGAGATGGTTTAGCTGGTAAGAATATGGCATTATATGGTTGCGAATAAATCGAAGCGTCAAATGACCATGACGGATTTCGTTTCCCAAAAAAATATTGAGTTAGCTTAGGTTAGGTAATACTAAGTTACAGTTATGTTAGATTTCTAACAAAATATATATCTAACATAACAACTTCATATTCGAGTTCAGAAGGTGAAAGTTAGTGTGAACAAAAATTTGTCAAAAACTAAAGCTGTGCCATTCTTCTATATAATTACTAAATTTAATTAGTTTAATGCTTTAATTAAGAAATTAATAAAATGTACACTCTCATTTTCATGTTAAGAAACGAAAACTAACATTTTCGTTTTAGAGAGGAAAAATGTCACTTTCGTATCAACCAAATCATGTTTTTTTTATTTCCGCATATATGAGTAGAAACAAATATTTTTTCTACTGCCTTAATAGAAATTAAGATTTTTTCTACTTTATTTGGAGGTAGAAAATGTCTATGTTACTCTTTCGGAACGAAAAGACTATGTAACGGTTTTTAATTTCTTGCATTTTGTTCCTCTTCTTATTCCTCCAATAGCTACACATACTTGGACGTAAGTTTACTTTTGAATTTACTGCGCATTGTAATTATTTCCCAGAAGATGAAATCCATGTTGGACACGCATATTAGACAAGTGAACGAACTGATTCTTTTAAACTGTACCATAAATATAATTTTTACATTACATTCTCAGATACTAATCATAAACTAATGACGGTAAATATTTCTTTTTAATTATTTTTCGTTAACTTTATCAAAATCATAGGTTATTATTCAAAATTCTCATAAAAATTGTAACTCTAAAAATTCGGCTGATTTCTTCATATATTAGACAAACATAATATTTTCACTGCTTACTTTGAGTTGAAAAGGTACGTGTAGTTTTACTTACCAGCTATTTTAAGTTAGCTCACTTACGTCCAGTATGACTACCTTGGGAACCTGTTGGTTTAGTAAATAGTAGCTAAGTTATTTGTAATTCCATTGAATGCAAGTAAACAATCTAGTACACAATCGACAGTGTTGTTCTAAAAGAGACTATGTATTTATAATACAGAAACTTTGTGTCAAGAGTACTAGAATTTGAACCAGGTATTACAGATACTATTCAGTTTGAACCAATTTTGAAGCATATATCATAAGACATGGGGAATTCATATTAATTTAATACATATATTCAATCTTGTAGGTATATATTCTTCTTTGCAGTTAGTACTTACAAAGTCCTATTGATATTAATTTGATATTTATTGCAAATAAGTAGTACATACCGACTTCTGTTAGGTATAAAATGAGCTAATAATGAATATTTTTTTTGGATTGATTCCAACTCATTTTAAATTAAAAGACAGTTATAATAAATGATTTTTAGTAATAGTGATGCACCATGGAGTACTGACAAAAAATTGGTGAATGTGGCGATTTTTCAAAACATTAACGATGAAATAAAATTCCTTGTTGGCTGCATAATTTGCGGGGTGCTTGTCACGGTGTCGGTTTAGGATTCTTGACGTTTCGACAGATATATCGCTCTCTTCTTCAAAAGAAACTCTGAGTTCAAAAAGCTAAAGCCTAAGCAGATGACGTAGCAACCAGCACGAAACTGTTCAGCCATTCAGTTGCCACGAAAGTCTGCAAATCAAGTTTGTGTCTCAAAGAGAACAATTTTTTACAATTAGAGACAATGTTCCATATACATATAGAATCATAGTTCATTATACTATGTTTTTTCTAAAACTTTATTTTTGTTGTGCACAATGGTCAATCGTATGTGAGAATAATAAATTATTTTATAGTTTATTTTGAATTGATTTTTCGAATAGTTGCTGTACCATGTTCTACGATTCTATGAGTTTGAGTTTACTTAGTTGTGCAGCATTTTTATGCAGAATATTATTATTTATGCGAAACATGTTTCATATATCTAGCAATTTTGTTGATTTATTGATAAGATTCAAATCAAAACCCACAGTCAGGTATTTGTTTGGTAAATAACAGATAATATACCAACAAGAGAAAAAGGCAATATAGAAATTCTTGTTAGTTTGATAACGAAAATGGGATTCATATCTAGAAGGAAGGTCACGTTGATTAGAATGCAGTTAGTCATTTATGTTTATTTTTGAAATTATTTACCTATTAAGAGAACTTATTTATATACAGGGTGTTCATTAAGTACTTGTTTTAAGGGTGAATCTTTGAATAATTTTAAAATAAAAAGTTCATGGGTTCGCAACGGCTTGGTTCTTGAGATACAGAGCATCCAAAAAAATATTTTTGTTTGATATTTTGATTATATTTTCGTTTAATAACATAACATGGTAATTTGAGGAAATTCGGGAAACTGCATGGGAGTATTGATGATGAGAAACTCAAATATTTACTTAGTTTTTTGTTTAATGTTAGATGGCACCACATACAGTGTTGTACCTGGATTTAAGAAACCATAACTTTTTTGTGTCGCACTTTATAACATTTTTGATTAAACATATCTATTCTCCATTCAATTTTACTTACAAAATGTACTCTTAGTATTTGTTGCTGAAAGCAGACGTTTTGTAAAAAAAAACGGGTTTAAACCTGCGTTGGAATTTTGTAAGTTGAATCATTAAGAGTTTTTAAGAGTTTGTGAAAAAACAAGGGAAAAATGTGTCTTTTATTGATTGTATTGCGATGTGACAAACTTAGATCATTTAAAAGACTAAGACTAAACTACTTCTACAAATAGTTAATAACATTTACAATAATCGCTGAAACAAAAATTTGTTTTCTCTATATGATTTACCTTTTAAAGTTTGTACATACAAGTACTTAATATTACCCGTATATTAGTCGATTAGGTATCGAACTATTTTTGTATAGTCCTGTAGAAGTGGAAATTTAAATAGATTGTGGATCTAGGTATAATTATTTGCAGTTTAGATAGGTATCATTTTCATGAGTTTCAAGTTAATTTTTAAAGATTTGAATAATGAAAAGTAAAATTAAATATTCTTTAGTTGAGAACTTACTATTATATCAGTAAAAATGTAAAGAATGTACGTATATGCGGAGTCATATCAACTACTTTTTTATTTATAGATCGAATAAGATTAATTCATTTATATGGTGTATATGAAAGAAACTAGTAGAGAAAAATTTATTATTAATTAGGTAAAATCGAGATAAAACAAAAATAAAATTCAAAAAATAGTAGTTTTGATGTATTTGAGCTGTGATTTCCATTTTTGGATAAAACATATAAATTGTATTATTGTATTTGTCTAGAATAAATCTAAAGCCTAAAACTATTGGAAAATTATGATCGTAACATCTTTAATTTCTTTTACAAACAAAAGGTAGGTAGGTACCTATGTCATCTCATATTCTTCTAATAAAAAAATGTTTGCTAATATTATTTTAAAATTATAAGGTTAAAAAATGTATAATATAGAATACGTGTTAATATAATATATATAGTCGACTTGGTAAATGACTAACAATTGACGTATTTTTGTATATAACTAGAGCCGAAATAAAATGGATAGGTAGGTAATTATCATGTACCCAATAATTTCGAAATTGGAAATAATAGATTAGAGCCCTACGCAGTTTATAGTATCAATATATTATATTCTAGATATTGGTACGAGAAAATTACACAAACTTAAATAAACTCTTTTATTGTTACATTTGAATAAA
Source organism: Anoplophora glabripennis (assembly GCF_000390285.2). Taxonomy (NCBI): domain Eukaryota; kingdom Metazoa; phylum Arthropoda; class Insecta; order Coleoptera; family Cerambycidae; genus Anoplophora; species Anoplophora glabripennis. Next base: position 238,917 of record NW_019416574.1, on the reverse strand, counting down.
GTTATTTGCAACAATTTACTTTACACTCGACAATGCACATAATGAGCATATTTGTCAATAATTAATAGTGGAGAAACAACTTAAAAGAATGAAATACGTAGTACCTATAATTTGTAAAGAAACTCACCCAAATATAACTTAATCCAGTCACTCCATGCCGAGTTTATTGAAATAGTAATGTTCACACAATTTATGATGCAAAATCACCTTTTTAACCAAGCACAGTGATGAAACTAAAGATCTGAACTATATTTTAATTCTACCAAGCAATACTAATATGCTTTTTCGATAATATTTAGCCGGAAACACACCTGAGAGCACATTCAACTAAAGCCGCAGAAGTGTTAGAACTATTTTAATCAAGTTGCTTGTATGAAACAGTACGCTATCGCTAGGTAACTCGATTCGCGATTCATGAACATAAAACCAGCAAAAGGCAATGCCATCAAGTCATCCTCCGTGCATGTGGATTATTTTCCCCTTCTTCAGCAGTTTCACCGGTGTAGAGAGTGTAGAAGTGCCCAGATTACCTGTTCGCTCGGCTCACCTGTTTCTTATTTAGTGGCATGCGCAGATACACTGGAATATTGTGGTACCGAGAGACTTTGATGGCTTCTCTGGTACGAACTGAAACTAAATTGTATATACCTACCTATCTTAAGGTTCTTATTTTAACAAAACATTTTGAAAAATAATAATAATCCGTTTTGCATTGAAATGATTGATGGTGATATTAAAATTTACTCTCACAAGTAGGTATCATCAAATTATTTTGATCAATGTGGTTTAGTCAAATTAATGAAATAGTAAATACAGATTAATGCAAGAATGGCGGAAAAGCTATCAGTTAATTTTTCGAATATTTTGTTTTCTACCCATCTTTCATTTAATAAATATTGATTCAAAAATGGTAAAAAGTGAAAAAAAAATATAGTAGGATGAAACCCACTGGAAAAGGAAGAGAATATAACAGAAATGAAAAGAAAAATAATTTACGGGCGATCTGAGGTCGGGAAGGGGAAGCGGGTGAGTTTTTAAGGGTAAAAAACGGTTTATCTTGATTTCCGGAAAAACTACAAGTCTTATGGAAAAAAGTTAAATGGCAAAGTTGTAGGTAATAAAAAGATCTACAACTTTTGTATTTACACTTTTTTCACATAACCTCAAAATTTACGTGAAAAATTCAAATAACCAAGTTTTTGGTTTTTTATTTTTATCTTTTACAAACAATTTTTTTTCACGAAATTTGGTGAAAACTTATGTCCCAAATACGCTGTAATTTTTTTGATTTGAAATATTTATTTTTTCACCTTATTTTTACTTAATATCGAAAAAGCACCCTAATTTTCAATCGAAAATTTTCACGTCAAAATATCTGCTTTTTTAAAAAGTCGGTGGGCTTTTTCTTCGTTGAAATCTCTACTTTCTGATGGTGTAAAAAAATATATACATTACTATGGTAAGTTTTCTCAGGAAATGCAAAGAAACGAACTAGAATCCGAAAATTTTTTTCTAATCATTATATACAATTTTGAGCTATTTATTAAAATGTACACTTTAATTACTCGAAAAACGTAAGATTCCATGTTACACTGATAAACAAAAAAATTACAAGTCGAAATATACTATTATAATTAACAACCAAATAAGTTAATAAAGTTAATATTTAATAAGACATCTACAATATTTTGAGAAAGTTGTAGAATCTTCTTTCGATTATTTGCATTTCCTGAGAAAACTTACCATAGTAATGTATATTTTTTACACCATCAGAAAGTAGAGATTTCAACGAAGAAAAAGCCCACCGACGTTTTTAAAAAAGCAGATATTTTGACGTGAGAATTTTCGATTGAAAATTCGGGTGCTTTTTCGATATTAAGTAAAAATAAGATGAAAAAATAAATATTTCAAATCAAAAAAATTACAGCGTGTTTGTGTAGTTTTTCTGGAAATCAAGGGAAACCGTTTTTTACCCTTAAAAACTCACCCCTACCCCTTCCCGACCTCAGATCGCTCGTAAATTATTTTTCCTTTCATTTCTGTTATATTCTCTTTCTTTTCCAATGGGTTTCATCCTACTATAATTTTTTTCAAAAATTATCGACCCTGGTCTAAATGTGAATTTGGCTAATTTAGTGATTTTGTCAAAATGTTTTGATTAAACGAATTTGAGGAAAATTTGGTCTGGCAAGAGTCTTAGGGGCCAAAAAGCATACATTTGTATAAGTATCTACTTATTTATTGTTTATTAATTAATATAGGTTTTTATATTTAGGTATGTTCTACTAAGTATTAATATATGTATAAGGCGTTAAAGTTTATATTCCAAAATGTAGGTACCTACAATGTGAATAAGAAAACCATTGGCATATCAATTTTAACTTTTTTTCTGTCTCCTAGAAAAATTAAAATTATGATTTCTTAGACTTCATAATTACATTATATGGTATAAAATTTAATTTCTAATAAATAAGTACACTATACATACTTTTTTGTGAAATGAATAGGTTTTGCAATCGATTTATTCGAAGGCTTATTTTAAATTTAAAAAAGTAATAACTGGAATATAGCTCGTTTTTTAATACAATGGAAGATATCATTTTCCTTAGAAACATCAACAAAAGGTAAATGCGCTTTTCGAAAATATTAAGTGGTGTTATGCGTATGTGTTTTTTTTATTTCAACTTACCTACCGACTTATATAAACTTTGTTTCTTATTTTGAGTTATTCTACCACAAGTAAAATTTGGCGTATGCAATTCGGAACATCACATAGATAATAACTTCAACCGTTTTGTTAAGCCTTGTCCCAACAAGAATCCACCAGTTTAATATTTTATTATTAATATAATACGAGATTTGTTCAGAAAATAACCGACCTTTATTTTTTAAACTTCATTATCAATGTTATACATTGTTGGTCCTTCTCTCCTTCAAAGTCCTCCCGTATTCCCAGTGGTGTTTCCATTCCGCAAAGCAGTCCTGGATAGCTTCATTCTAAATGGCCTTTAAAGTCTGTGACGAATTTGCTTTGATGCCATCAGTAGTCTGCAAACGGCGTTCGGCAATAAGAAAAAATCACAAGGAGCCAGGTCTGGCGAGTAAGGAGGGTGAGGAAGGACAGTAATCTGTAGTAATCTGACGATGGTAAATTTGTAGCACAAAACTGACGAATTTACAAAGCTGAGTGTGCGGGCTCATTGTCATGCTGCAAGAACCATAAGTTGTGACGCCACAACTCTGGTCTCTTTTTGCGGACTTTTTCACATAACCGTTGTAAAACGCCTTGATAGTACACACGGTTCATTGTTTCACTTTTCCAAGAATTCAGAATACACAATGCCATTAAAGTCGAAAAAAAAACAGTGAGCATCACTATGACATTGTATCGAGACTGACATACTTTCTTGGGGCGTGGAGATCATTTGCCAATCCATTGCGTTCGTCTCCCGTTATGATCCTTTGAATGAATGTTTCATCGTCATTGGATTGTTCAAGGAGTTGTCGGCAAAAGTCCATACCATTTTATTTCTATTGCTCGGTCATCAAACGAGGAACAAATTTTACTGCAACTCGATGCGTGTTCGATTTTTCAGTCAAAATTTCATGGTATGACTCAATTGAAATGCTAACCTCTTCTGCGATTTCTCTGACAGCCAATCGGCGATTTGTTACGCACCAGATCTTTGACTTTCTGAAAGTAGGAGTAATCGGTTGAAGTCGAAGGCCTTCCTGGTCGAAGATTATCTTCAATTGACTGACGACCACTTTTAAATCGTGAAAACCATTCGTAACATTGCATCATCTCTGTAAACTTGTTTCAAAAGCTGAAACGTTTCAGTGAAAGGTTTCCCCAGTTTCACGCAAAATTTTACGTTGTATCGTTGTTTTAGAAAATTGCACATTCCAAAAATCGTCACTAACACTTAAACACGTTACACTCAAATAACAACATTACGGAAACTAACTGATATATCGATAATAATCCAAGAACATGTGGTTACAGAGCAATCAGAGCATCCGAATATCACTAAATATCTCTATTAGACCGTACCTACCTAATTCAAAAAGTTCAGTTATTTTCTGAACAAACCTCGTACATACAGTGAGAGTGAAAAATTGTTCACTACTTACTAACATGGACATTACCAGCTAGTAGCTACTTCCTTCAGGAGGATAAACACATAATAACTTGCTGCTAAGCCTGATGAATGAGTAGAACCTGGTAGCCATACGACGCGACGTTTAGTAATCATTTGTGTTGCATTCACAAAAAATGTGTCTACCAAAAGCAGAACTAAGCAAGACCGTAGAGTTTCACATGACTACAAATTTCAGGTTATTTTCAAGTATCACAATCACAATACGATTCGATATTAATAATATTGCAAGAATTTATGTTTAGTTTCAAAAGACCGTATGAGAATAACATATCAGAGCTTTTTGCCTGTTATTATTGCATACACAATTCAATTTTACTCTTGTAACAATTCCCAACGAAATTATTAATACCCTTTACAAGCAGGCCAGTTGAAAAGGCAATTCTCAAATGGCAGACATGGTTAAGATCCATCTCTCCTGACTGCATTTACGTGTTGGTTTATGTTAATGTTATAATAACAGGAATTAAAGATATTTCTTTAAAATATTACATTGTTTAATGATTTCAATAGGTATACTAGGTATGGGTTTTACAATAAAGTAATATAAATATCATTTTTAATTTTTATATTACATAATTATTATTAATTAGCTAAATATTACCGGTATAATTTAATGCTGGTCGGGCTATAGAAGATCACAGAGTAGTTGTTTGTAGCAAAATTATCTATGCAAAGAGATATCTTTTGGTACATCTAGATATTTTTGTATTAGAGAACATTCACTTCATTCGATAGGATTTTAGATTTTTTTTTAAATTTATTTCAATGACCATAATGTCTTTAAAATAAAGTAAAATCAAATTCGTAAACTTAGTATTGCGATTACTGATTAGCCACTAGTCTGGTTTGATGTTGGTCAAAAAAATTGCAGTTTTTAAGAGTCAACAGAAACCATTTTGCTAATAAGACTGGATTTTAATAAAATTAAAAATAATCACATTTTCCCAATGAGATGTTGTTTGTTGAACTGTTGACTCTTTCTGAATTCTTGTATCTACATTTACCATTTGCTTAGATATTTGAAAATAAAAAAGAAAGATGGGAATATTAATAACAATTGTGGTGTTTAGCCTAAGTCTTTCGTTTAATTTTCTGATATATTCTGCCAAATTAATGTTAAAAATCATATAATAAACTCCAATTAAATGCTTGTAGGTAGTTGAATTTGACTACTGATATTTAATTATTTAATTTTGGTTTGATATATTTCAGTTATAATTATGATTTATATATATTTTGGCCTATAAATTTCCTATGACTTATTTCGTGTAAGTTCATAAACCCCAAGACAATTTTGCATGGGCTGGAAAACTCAGAATTTAGTTAAAAATTTAAATATAAAAAAATGATGGTCAATTTTGTACCTACTAACAAACTTTTAGTAATAATTGCAATTTCATAATGATATACCTAATTTAATTTAAATACTTTCTATTATAATCACACCAGACAATAAACAGTTATTTGAACAATAGCTGTGTAAAATACTGTAGCACACAATATGTTTATAAATAAGCAACAATAAATTCTGTTCTCATATTAACCTTTTCATTCAATATTCACATAATTATGGTTAATCGAAATTACTTTCAGTTAGTCCTTACTTACTTTCGATTAACAACAAAATTAGCAGCAGTAAAGTACGTATGAAGTGATTAACATATTAAAAGTGTACAACATCTGTAAAAATATGTACTTAACTGTATTTGACTCTTTTACTGAGAAATGTAATCTATCTGTAAACTGATATAACATCATTGTTTTTGTACGTTGAATGCAAACCATTGTTATACCCAAATGTGAATATACCGAATTAGGTAGGTACCTACACGGAAGAAAGTGTGAAATTGTTGAAGTGTTAATCAAATTTATTATTATTTTCAGAATATTTAAGAATGGTGACAATATAACATTAGAATGCCCCAGTAAATAATAATGATAAAGTGCATTAGATACTGATATTAATTTTTTAAAATAAAAAAATATTGCATTTTGCTAGCTTCTCCTAAGTAAAACCCCACTAATCGCCTCTGCAATAGCCAGTATTTAACCAATTTATTCGTTTTCCTTTTTTTTCTCCGAATTTTAAAATATTCTATTTCTATTTTCTATTTCTTTCAGTTTCACTTTATATCCTTGCAAAATAATACATTCCATTCAATGATGATTATTTTTAACATGTTCAGGTCATAGTCATCTATGAAAGAGCCCCATCAAAATTTTAGTGATTTTATTGACTGTAGTTAGTAACGTCTAATTACAGTCATTAAAATTTTGATATAAAATATTACTAACTGTATTTGACTCTTTTACTGAGAAATGTAATCTATCTGTAAACTGATATAACATCATTGTTTTTGTACGTTGAATGCAAACCATTCTTATACCCAAATGTGAATATACCGAATTAGGTAGGTACCTACACGGAAGAAAGTGTGAAATTGTTGAAGTGTTAATCAAATTTATTATTATTTTCAGAATATTTAAGAATGGTGACAATATAACATTAGAATGCCCCAGTAAATAATAATGATAAAGTGCATTAGATACTGATATTAATTTTTTAAAATAAAAAAATATTGCATTTTGCTAGCTTCTCCTAAGTAAAACCCCACTAATCGCCTCTGCAATAGCCAGTATTTAACCAATTTATTCGTTTTCCTTTTTTTTCTCCGAATTTTAAAATATTCTATTTCTATTTTCAATTTCTTTCAGTTTCACTTTATATCCTTGCAAAATAATACATTCCATTCAATGATGATTATTTTTAACATGTTCAGGTCATAGTCATCTATGAAAGAGCCCCATCAAAATTTTAGTGATTTTATTGACTGTAGTTAGTAACGTCTAATTACAGTCATTAAAATTTTGATATAAAATATTACTAAGAATGTATGTTTATAGACCAGGCGGGATCTATTTTGGTGTAGATGTCTTATACAGGGTGTAACGGATGCTGATGGCCAAACTTCAGGGGGTTATTATACAAGTAATTTTCAACAAAAAAGTAATATAAGATTTTTTTGGAATGTTGATAGTTGCTCTTTTATTTAACATTTTTTGATTTCAAAAAATTTTGCTCCTTTTTTCATAAAAACAAAAATATCTCTGTTATTCTTACAGCCACATCAAATTTAGACATACCATCGGAAAGAGCATTAAATTTACTACAAGACGAGCATATATGAGTGTTTAAAAAATCTTCTATACCAGGTGCTGTAAAAAGTTAAATGTAATAATTGTGAAATGAGCAAAATTAGTGGTATCTCCTTATTGGTGATAACGCCAAAAATTTGTTAATGAGGACGTGTTTTTTCTTCAGCAAAAACTACTGTATTTAGTAAGCTCTTCAACGATATATCAACTTTTGAGTTTACTATTTTTTTTTGGCAACAATATCAAGGGCAAAGGTAATAAACACCGTAAAAATCGAAAATACACAAACTTTATAGTACTTTATTTTTATTTTAAGACTGCTTTTTTAAATTAAAGTAACAAAATTGTTGAAAAAATTATTTATAACTTAGTAACATATTTACAATGACTTAATAATTTTCGATGTAACCTCCCCCTTGACGGATACATAAAGCGCACCTTCTCCGCACGGAAGCAACTGTGCGACGCACTTCTCCATTTTGCTGTCGAAGTAGCTCCCAACAAGCAAAAATCCTTTGTTCGAGCTGTTCTCGAGTTTCAATTGGTACTTCATATACCAAAGATTTTAATCTACCCCACCAAAAGAAGTCTAACGGAGTTAGATCAGGACTTCGAGGAGGCCACCTAACTGTACCAAAGCGTCCTATCCATCTATCTTCATAATGCTCGTTTAGCCATGCGCGAATCTCCCTGCTGTTATGTGCAGGGCAACCATCCATTTGAAGCCAGGAATTAATCCGAAAATTTAAAGGAACTTCTTCTAATATATTATGCAGTTCGTTCTGAAGAAGATCAAGAAATGCCTCTGCATTTAATGTATTTTCTAGTATAATTGGTCTAAGAACGTAATTTCCAATTATACCCATCCATACGTTAACTTTGAATCTGTATTGATTATTGGAGGG
>NW_019416574.1:162593-227439 GCF_000390285.2 Anoplophora glabripennis | reverse complement strand
TAATGACCATACGTGGGCACCTGTGAATCCTCATGCTGTCAGGCCCTCCAATAATCAATACAGATTCAAAGTTAACGTATGGATGGGTATAATTGGAAATTACGTTCTTAGACCAATTATACTAGAAAATACATTAAATGCAGAGGCATTTCTTGATCTTCTTCAGAACGAACTGCATAATATATTAGAAGAAGTTCCTTTAAATTTTCGGATTAATTCCTGGCTTCAAATGGATGGTTGCCCTGCACATAACAGCAGGGAGATTCGCGCATGGCTAAATGAGCATTATGAAGATAGATGGATAGGACGCTTTGGTACAGTTAGGTGGCCTCCTCGAAGTCCTGATCTAACTCCGTTAGACTTCTTTTGGTGGGGTAGATTAAAATCTTTGGTATATGAAGTACCAATTGAAACTCGAGAACAGCTCGAACAAAGGATTTTTGCTTGTTGGGAGCTACTTCGACAGCAAAATGGAGAAGTGCGTCGCACAGTTGCTTCCGTGCGGAGAAGGTGCGCTTTATGTATCCGTCAAGGGGGAGGTTACATCGAAAATTATTAAGTCATTGTAAATATGTTACTAAGTTATAAATAATTTTTTCAACAATTTTGTTACTTTAATTTAAAAAAGCAGTCTTAAAATAAAAATAAAGTACTATAAAGTTTGTGTATTTTCGATTTTTACGGTGTTTATTACCTTTGCCCTTGATATTGTTGCCAAAAAAAAATAGTAAACTCAAAAGTTGATATATCGTTGAAGAGCTTACTAAATACAGTAGTTTTTGCTGAAGAAAAAACACGTCCTCATTAACAAATTTTTGGCGTTACCACCAATAAGGAGATACCACTAATTTTGCTCATTTCACAATTATTACATTTAACTTTTTACAGCACCTGGTATAGAAGATTTTTTAAACACTCATATATGCTCGTCTTGTAGTAAATTTAATGCTCTTTCCGATGGTATGTCTAAATTTGATGTGGCTGTAAGAATAACAGAGATATTTTTGTTTTTATGAAAAAAGGAGCAAAATTTTTTGAAATCAAAAAATGTTAAATAAAAGAGCAACTATCAACATTCCAAAAAAATCTTATATTACTTTTTTGTTGAAAATTACTTGTATAATAACCCCCTGAAGTTTGGCCATCAGCATCCGTTACACCCTGTATAGTATCGTTAATTTTTGCTCTAATGGCTCCAAAATGATATAACAAAACATAATTTCTCTATGCGCGTGCTTCAAAACGTGTGCTAAACTTATTATTAAACAAATAGTTAAAAAATAGGAAAAAATTCCATTTTTTTCTCTTTTTTTCAACACAGTTCAAAAACTATTCATTTTAGAGAAAAATTGAAGAGGAAAAAAAGATTCGCAATTAAATTGATGATGAACACATGATATACCTATTTTGAAATAAAACAATACAACATAATTATTGCAAATATAGCAAAAACATGAAAAAAAGTGAAAAAATTACAATTTTGCGATTTTTTTAAAAGTACTTATATTTTAAGTAGGATCTTCATTCTTGACCAACGAAATCATTTTGATATATTAAAACATCACACCAATTTTCGTTAAAATCGGTCCTATAGTTTTCGAGTAATAATTTTGCACTCCAGATTTTTGAAAAAAAATTGAAATATTTGCAAATTTAACTGTGCCTAAATTAAGACTTCTAGATACTTGAAAATTTTATCACATAAAAAAGGGCACTCAACTTTAAAATGCGTCCAGAAAAATTGAAATCCGTTAATTAGGAGAGCAGTGGTAATTGTTTAAAGATATGCGTAATTTTTGCGTTTATAAACAAATAGAATAATTTTATAAATTAGTGAATTAATTATAACAATTATTTTTTTTAATTATGCTTTTAAAGTACGCTTCTTTTTAAAAAAAAACGTGGTGATTCGTTAATTGGTTCCAGAGTGGTTGGTGCCCTTGTGCAACCCATATAAAATATCGATTAAAACTATTTAGACCAGTCAATAAAGAGAAAAATATCTAGATTTCGCGGCCCGATCAGATTTTAATGCGGTTTTTTGCATTTTGTTCAGAAAGACCATTGGAAAAAAGTCCCGCCTTTTTTATTATCCGGAAGTGGCGGAAATGCATCGCGGGTGCATAAAGTGCATCTAGAAGTGCATCGCATCCGAGAAACTGGCCAAAGTGCACGAAATACCGTAAAAATTGGTACTCGGGGGTTTTGGGGGGCGCAGAAATTCGAATATGCATATATCCAGTCCACCCATCCCCCCGGGGGGCGACTTCCGGCCGCCTGGGGGGCGCGGGGGGGCATGTGGATTGCAAGGTTCTCCGAATGACTGGAAAAATGGATCTCGGGGGTTTTTGCCGGTGCTGATTCCGAATCTGACCCTGCCAAATGCGTCCGATGACTATTTCTGATTATTTTGGGGAAGAACGTTAATCTTCTAAGAATGATGAATATAAATTAATGGAAAATCATGGGACGAAACTCAATCTAAAAAGTTCGGTTGGAAAAGAAAGGATAAGCCTGACAATTTTTTTTAAATATATTTATTGTTCTAAAGTATAAAAGTATATTTATTGTTTTAAAATATAAATATACATGTATTCGCGCGTCCTCGCTTCATCTGTCTCTTCCTCTTTTCTGGGACCCCTCCCCAAAAATTCCACTGTTATGTATAGGTATCGCCAGACAGCTGCGCGCATCCGTATACCTGAGATTCGAGAGCGTATACAGCGGGAATTTTGAAAAGCAGCATCTCAGAATATTATCGAATTTCGTGCTCTTCTCATTTTTCCCCCGGGGCCTGATTGTCCTAATATATCACTAACATCACACGTTATAATTTTCTATCCCCAAAATACTCATTATTCCATGTTACCAGTTCATGAATATTATAATATTATCAGCACCAGCGAAAACCCCCGAGATACATTTTCTCAGTCATTTCGAGAACTTTAGATTTCATACCTCCCCCACCACGAGCACAGGAGATATTTTTCACCCTCGAATTCGGCATCAGCACCCGCGAAAACGCCCGAGATCCATTTTCCAGTTATTCGGAGAACCGTGCAATCCACGTGCCCCCCCGCGCCCCCCAGGCGGCCGGAAGTCGCTCCCCGGGGGGTCGGGTGGACTGGATATATGCATATTCGAATTCTGCGCCCCCCAAAACCCCCGAATACCAATTTTTGCGGTATTTCGTGCTCTTTGGCAAGTTTCTCGGATGCGATGCACTTCTAGATGCACTTTATGCACCCGCGATGCATTTCCACCACTTCCGGATAATAAAAAAGGCGGGACTTTTTTCCGACGGTCTTTCTGAACAAAATGCAAAAAACCGCATTAAAATCGGACCGGGCCGCGAAAATCTAGATATTTTGGGGTAAATCCTTCTTTATTGCCTGGTCTAATTGGACCGAGCATGAAATTCACGAAAAATGTATAGGAGGTAGTGGTAGGGGGTCGAGAGCTCGGCTAGTCCGGCCGACTCGAAATTGAAATCGCGCGTTCAAAATAGCGGCGCGCTTAAAAATTTTGATTATCTCAGCTTCTAGTGGTCTGTTTTTGATGTTTTTTTTTAAATCGATGTCTCGCGAGTTGAAAAGTCCAAATATTGCATTTTTAAATGCGAATTATTGTTAATTTATCGACCTATTAACGTATTGATAATTAATACTTTTTAATTTGCTTTACTTTTCTCGTATTTTTCTTTATTCGGTTGACGCTTCATTTTCGAAATATAGGGCGTTAAAGATTTTTAAAAAAATTCGAATTTTTTAAATAACTTCTAAATGAAGAAGGCTATTTAAGCCAAATTTGGCATGACACATCTTCTTATAAGATACCATTCTTCTATAGAAGTAGAAGTCCCGCAAGCAGCCAGTGGCGGAGTTATGAGGACTCAGACTTATTAAATTATAAAAAAATTAATACGGCCCTACTGAAAATAAAAAAAATATGCTGTTTTTAGATAGAACAGTTTGTTATTGACAAAAAGTGTACATGCACTTTTCCTAACTCTTATAGTTTCATGGAAAAATTGATTTTTCGGAAGGGTGCTTCACGATTCTGTCGATAAACTTTAGGAAGACGTTCCGCATAAAACCTAAAAAAATATAGTACCTATTAAAATTGGTCTTAGTCTCGAGTATGTGTGAGTCAAATAAGCCTTTTTGTCCCCCCTTCCCTTGGGTTAAACAATAGTATTAAAATTATTTAGGAGATGCTTCGCTTTTGAGATATAGGGTGTTTTCTTTAGAAAAAAAAATGATGAACACAATAGAAATATTTAAGTACCTAACATCTAATGTGACTATGTCGTAATGCGACAACGTAACGAGCCTTGTAATACTCCTAAATTTTTTCAGGCGGTTTGTAGTCACTTCATTTACTTGTGTTGTGTGTTAAATAAAATAAGATGGCAAACATGAAAATTTATTTGTAAATTGAAACAACAAAAAAATTACCTATTAATATTATACCTAGACAAAGCGAAAAGTGAATCAAAAATGAATTGATTTAAAAAATATTTTGTTCAAAATGGGCGCCTCCGGATTGTAGACAAGCACGACATCTAATTATGGAGGTAGTGGCCGATCGACACTGAATTGGAGTTAATTCTCGACACGCTTGGACTATTTGCTGTTTTAGATCTTCTAGGGTATCAACTGGCACCTCGTAGACTTTTTGTTTATCAGCACCCCAAACGAAATAATCCATCGGTGTCAAGTCCGGTGAACGTGCGGGCCACGCTGCAGGTCCTCCACAACCAATCCATCTCTTGGGATAATTAATGTTTAACCACTCCCTAGGACCTCTACCAAAATGGGCAGGACAACCATTTAGTTGAAACCAACTGTTCATTCGAGTATTAAGCGGAACATCTTCTAACAGATCTTGAAAACCATTTTCAAGGAACTCGGTAAACATGCCAGCATTTAACCGTTGCGGAAGGAAGTAGGGACCAACTATAGTGTTGTCCAATACACCCAACCATACGTTACATTGGAATTCATACTAAAAAACTATGTTCCCTTACCGCCCGTGGATTCTCGTAGCACCAAATATGGGTGTTCCTTTGGATTAAAATTTCCCTTCGAGTAAATGTTGCCTCATGTGTCCACATTACTTTTTGCGTAAACTGATCATCATTCTCTGCTCGGTTTAACATCCAGTCACAAAACACGCGCCTGCATCGTATGTCCTGATGCAATAAATGTTGCACACGCTAGATATGGTACGCATGGCGTCCATCAGCCTGAAGAGTCCTCCAAATGGAGCTTGACGAAATACCTAGCTCATAGCTAGATCTTCTGACACTCGTGGATGGATTTTCATCGAAATGATTTAAAACAGCATTCGATCTTACTTAGTCCTGAAGTGGGGCAAAATATCCATCAGCATAAGTTGGAATACCGAAAGACCCAACAAGAGATTATCTAAATAAAGCCAGAGCCTACTGGACCATTTTAAGAATTTAAATTTCACTTAACGAATTACATAAAATCTTTTTTTTTCTCGATAACGGTCGCAGATACGAAAAAATCATGAGAGGCAAAAAAGTTTCTCAACAAAACATAAAATCCAATTTTAATTTTAGAATCTACCAACGGCGCACCGCACGAAAGTTCAGGGGAAGAAAATGGGGTATGAACCCCGAAAAAATATCACTCTGTAGAATATCACGACCATTTGGCATGCCCAATGATGTAACCCCCACAGCGTAACCTATATTCCAAATTTTAGCCAAATATCTCAAAAACTGTGGGAGCTGTAGAGAAAAAAACTAAAAAAATCTTAAAATTTCAACACCCTGTAGATCGGTAACGAAGCGATTGCGGACCTATGTTTATACGAACGTTTGTTTAGTCATGAAATAAGCCAAAGAATTACCCGTTCTCTTATGTACATGATATTTAGGAACACCCTGTATAAAACATCCATACATGGGTGTTTTGAAACAGATCCCGCCTGGTCTATTATGAGATATCCATCAATAAGTTTTGACATAAGCCTACTTTGAGAAAAGTCACTTATTTTCTACACCGTAATATTGTAAGAGTTCAATTAAAAGCCTTTTTTCTCTAATATCGTCCACATTAAGGAAGTTCTTACAAGAGTACATTATTTTTAGAAAATAAAATTGTACATTAGAAACTGGAGCCCAAATGGTAAAAAACCTAACCTTATAAAAATTAGAACTTAAAATGTAATAGGAATCCATCATAACTAGCGCCCTCTATGAAATATCCAAAAAATAATTAGACCAGAGTATTTGGCATCCTTAAAAACCCCGAAATACCAAATTTTATAAAAATATTTTGCAGTTTCGAAATTTTCGTAAAAATTCTATTTAAAAATTTTTATTTTGTCGCTCTGTATCTCGAAAACAAGAGGATATAGACATATAGTTTATAAGATATAAAATTCTTATTTTTTTGTACTATCACCCTCTGTATTTACGGGAGGTCTTTTTGAAGCACCCTGTATAAGATTGGATATAAAATAACTGCATTAAACTGAAACTCGAGCCAGGAATAGGAGGCACTAGACTTGTCATTAAATTGATTGTATAAAGTTTTGTACATTTAGATACGTCCCATTTTTGTATGTTAGTGAGAACAGGTTAGCGAGTTGGGTTAAAGTTTCTCGTTTCTGTATGTCAGGAGTTAACATCTCAGCAACTACATAATGTACTTTTTTGGCCTTAGAATCATTTATATTCCAAATTTTCTGAGCACTGCACTCGTGAAAATTCAACTGTTTGATTTCCACTTTACTGGTACCTACTTTTAATTCTCCTTTAGGCAATGAAGTCACAATTCGTTGAAACTCATCAGCATTTTTATTTTTTAAATGATTCAACATTCCTAATGTTGTTGCTTGTTTCACCACGAGAAATTTTCACATCGCACAGATTACATACCACCAGTTGCATTATCCTCGACAAAATAATATGTCTATTTACGAGATTTTTTTATTACTTATAATTTAATAAATGAAATTATTCACTTGCAAATAAAGTTCATTATTTCCACATCAAAATAAAACACAACTTAATTTCACTAAACTGGCTCCGAGAAACTGTGAGCACATTAAAACAGGTAACGCGTAGGTTGGGGAGAGTGTGGTACAGTGCTCAAGTCCTTCGTATTACTACACGCATCAATCTGCGTAATATTATTCGGCCTAATATTCAGTATTCGGAAAACTGTCGAATATAATATTATGTATAATCTGAATTTATGGCAGATGTAGGTTATTTTGGTTTGCCCAACATATCCTCAGGAAAGCCTGAGAACGTCTGAATATTATGATAGATGTTATCTTTCGGTCATCCAAAAATTACAAATTACCATATCCTTCCAACTAGGGAGATATAGTTAGCTGTCAATATGTGAGAAGTTTGAGCTATCAAGTCTGAGAATGTGTAAATATTATGAGGGGTTATCGCGGTGTATGCCACGTCATAGCCCCACGTTGGGCGCCATGTCGACTATCTTGATAGGTCGTTGGCTCTGGTTGAGAAGATTGATTGGTCTGACTAGCTTGCGATGGAGCTGACCTACCACCATCTCCCTTTAGCATGTTTAGAGGATCGTAGTCCCTCGTAGTGGGTCCGGAAGGAGCGTTTCTGTCTGGGTCCGTTTTCAGCTGGGGTGCTGGGACGTTAGTCGCTCGCTCGCAGATGAAGAATGAGCGTCTCGAGTGTTTCCTTTTTAACGTTAGCCACGAGGGACGCCAGCAAAAGACTCTGAGATTTTTACTCTTCCTCCATTGCCGAGTTCTAGGGTTGCTTTGGGTTGATGTTCCACGCTCTAATTGTTGTGGTTTGACCTAAGAGGCACTTTAAACACTTGTACTTTATTTTAATATGTTTATTTATTTACAAAATATTTTGTGTAACAGGTTTTCAACTGAATCCTGTATATCACTGGCTGGTCAGTTATCCTATTGTCTGAAAATCACTTTCTTTGCAAATATTTAAGTTTGATAGTGTACGGCCTCCTCAAAGTGCCGGTACGTTAAGCTTCATAATTGCAATGTACGATGTACGAGCTGTATATGATTGACAGCGTGAAAGCTGTATACATGGAGACTACACAGCTGTATACAGGGTGATTCATTAATAATTGGACAGAGCTTAAGGGCATGTTGCTGACCTCAAAATAGAGCGATTAAGCCAAATATGCCTCATCCGAATGTTGCTCCTTTTCGATCTACAGGGTGTTAAATTTGAAAAAATATTTTGTGGTTAGGTTGTTATTTGGATATAACTCCTAGTATCTCGCTGCTGCATGACAACCACAATAATTTTCTTGGGCATACACACATACCATGTTTCTCATTTCAACAAACGAATAATCATTATGACGCGACATTTTAATGAAATTAAATTAGAATTGACATAAATAATACATGACATTTCATTGACAGCGGCCTACTTCATTTAAGTCATCTTATTTAAAGGCGTACGTTCAAACAAATAATTTTGTAAAGAAATAGTAAATCGTTCTTATTTCGAAAACGGTTAAGTTTTATCGATTTTTAACAGGTATATCTTTTTTATTTAGAATTGAACGTAGTTTAATAATTTCTTATTAGAAATTCAGATTTTTGAAGGACAAAAAAGTTTGACATATGTTTACCCCGACGAAACACTACAACTAGCGCATCCTAGATGTGATTGCAAAATAGTTACCATTTCCGTAATTACCACCTCAGAAAACATACGTGTACAAACTTTTAAGACAATCCGTTCAAAGATGCTTAAGATATTTAAAAAAATCGAAAATATTTTTTCAACTTTAACACCCTGTAGAAAGAAAAGGAGCAACATTCGGATAAGGCATATTTGGCTTAATCACTCTATTTTGAGGTCAGCAACATGCCCTTAAGCTCTGTCCCATTATTAATGAATCACCCTGTATATGAGCGTTGCGCTAGGTTTGGTAATTTTTAGGAGAATTATAACTCGAAATGCGATTTAAAAATTTATGAGCTTTATTGATTTACTTACACAGTAATATAATGTATGCAATGCGGTAGTTGCTATACGATATGAATAGTTGAGATTCGGGTCGAATACACAGTTTAGCCAGGCAGCCGTGCTCTGGTTAGGTTGGATTACGCTGGTGAGTTGTAAAGATTTGGGTCGTGCTGCATGCACTGGCCAGGCATCCATGCTCTGGTTAATAAACTGTGGGAAACCTGGGTTAGTGTTCGCACACTGGCTGAGTAGATTCCGCTAGGCGACCTGATGTATGGTTCGGTGTAGTTGAAGAAATTTTAAAACCGGAAAAACTGTATCCTCGGCAAGTACGACCGCCTCTGAGTTGAAGGTCTGAAACAGATATGGGTTAATACCGACCCTAAGGTCATTTAGGGGTGTGAATTTGTGAACGAAACATTGTGACGCTCCTTGCACTCGTCCTCGACCTCAAAGAGATAGCATATATGTTGTCGTCGTCGTCCGAGGTAACGTTGATCTTTTGGCAGCAATCATCTCATCTGGTAGCCTTGGCGAGTAAAATTTTAGAAACATCGGTGAATTTCCATGTCTTCGTGATTGAAGGCACGCAGCGCTTGTTCACATCACCCTGGATGTCTCTGGGATGATTGTGGCGGCAATCGTTATATCTGCTGAACTTCGCGAAAAATATTAGAAAGATCAGTGAAAAATTGAGTTGCTTGTGCTTGTGAATTCTTTTTATGTTAGAGAAACTGCTCTGAGTTTTAATATTCCTTTTTTACGGCGGATACTGTACTATATGGCTTCTCCTGAAGAATTGTTGCCAATATGTGAAACATAGGCGAATACTACGACAGGATATCTTCCGGATGTCCAGACGACATATTTTCATTTTTACAAGTTCAGTAACTAACAAACGTATGTAAGTAAAATTAAGTTGAACATTAAAAGTATTGAACTGCAAACAAAAAAATATATTATATTTCCATAATTTATAGGTTCTTGTAAAGAATTAAGTAGTATTTTATGTTGAGCAATAAGAAAGGGCAGTGGCGGCGCGTGAACATTAATTGAATGTGTTCTGCTTAGGGTTGTTACATTTGTCGAATTGAATTCCGGGATATTAAGTGCCCGGAGTCTCTAAATGGCGCCGCAGGTGAAAAATTTTAAAATTTTCGAGGTCACGCGCTTTCCTGGCACTTCTGAATTTCAAGGAACAATGCATTTATAAAAAAACAGATTTTCACAAGAATGATTTTTGAAATTGATAGTTTTTTGAAATATCTATTCACGAATTACCTACTGACGGTATAAATAAATTGGAATAAACTAAATATATTTTATTAAATTATTGAATATTGTTTATAAACAAAAAAATCGTTTGTGAAATTTACCAACGATTCAACGAATTTTAATTTTCCTCGNCTAATGGTTAGGGTGAAGTGGGGCAAGTGTAATCAAAAAAATGATAGTTGCACTTTAAACTTTTATAACAAGAAAACCAAAAGAGATATCGGGTTCGTTTTTTTGCAGAACAGGGCTTATTTCATTGTTAAATCGATGTCGTATTTATTTATTTTTTTACTTGTCTTGGATTTTTTATATAAGCAAAAATAAAAAATCATGCTGTCTGATTACGCTTGCCCCGGCTAATGGGGGAAGTGTAATCAGGGCTCGTAACTGCCATATACTTACTGTGTGTATGGATCTGGGGCAAGGGTAATATAGTATGAAAATGTTTTTCTTAACAGGCCAAAAATGAGCTGGATATCTTAATATATAAGGAAGTTATAAACTTTTTTGTGGGGCAATTATAAGCAATAAAACGCAAATATGTTTGTTAAAAAAGTATATTTGTAGGTATTTGAGCTAACCAGAAGGTGAAATGGAATATTTTTTATTTTACGTTATATGAGCTAAAGGATACTGGAAAAATTAGTTCTCCTCTTCGCCCTAAAATGGGTTCTGGTAAAACTAGCTCTATATCTGATGCAGGCACTGTGTGATGGTCCTCTAGTTCAGGCCAGTGAAAAACTGAATTATGCGAGTTTGGGTTTGATTTTTTTAAAAACATGACGATAGGTTGCAATTCTTCATCGAGCACCGTAATTTGACCAACATAGAAAACTAGGTTTTTCTTTCCTTTAAATGAGACCAGAACCCAGCTTCCAACTCTAAGGTTTTCTAACCCTTTGAGTAACAATTCGTCTTCTTTTAATGCTTTTTCTTCTTTATCTAACCTTTTTGCATAAGCTTCAAACGTGGCTTCGTCCGATTCACTATCACTTAAAATTGGTGGTTCGTCTTCATCTGAAGAGCTCGATACAATAGTATTTCTTGCCGTTTTTATTTTTGATTCATTCTTTGCCTTTTTTGCTAAATCTTTTGATTTCTTTGCCTCGTCTTTTGATTTTCTTTCGTCTTCTTTTTCTTGCTTAGTCTTTTTTATTTTTTCTATGTTTTCCTTTGCTGTTATAATTTCTGCCCCCGGAGCTATCCTTTTTCTTCTTTCCTTTTCGTTAGGGCGGGGCGATTGTCTCACAGTATCAAGCAACAATTCTTCAAAAGATACACATCTGTTACTTGGCCCCGCAACTGGTTCTAGTCGGGGTTGTGGTTCTGACTGCTGCAAGGTTGGTTGCTCTCTCGATGTCTCTTCATGGCTGCTTGTGCTTGGCTCATTAAGAGGTTCTTGTGTGGCAGGTTCGCGATTTCTCAAACGTTCTTCATATCTTCGTAGAGCTTCTGGATCATATTTACTGCGGTCAATGACAGATCTATTAAAAGGGCATATTCCTCCTTTACGAAAGCCTGATGTCAGTAAAGCTGGATCTGTGTCTTTCCAAATTGTACCCACAAGTATTGAAAAATCTTTCTTTGGAATTTTCACACCCACATGTTTTCTTTGGTACTCTGCTAATTTTGAATCCCACCGTGACTTAAGACTCTTAAAGACAGCTAAGTCCATGGGCTGTAATAGGTGGCTGGAGTGTGGAGGTAATTTAAGTATAATTATATCATTTTTAACGGCCGCCTCGATAAGTTTCTGGTCTAAGTGCGTAGAATGTCCATCATACAAAAGTAGGATTGGTCTTTCAGGTACTACGTTGGGAATAAAAGTTTTTGTAAAATAGTTTACGAAGATTTCAGTTTCCATCCAACCATTTGACGAAGNTTATAAACAAAAAAATCGTTTGTGAAATTTACCAACGATTCAACGAATTTTAATTTTCCTCGCCGTGTTATGATTTTTTCTTTATCTTTTTTTATATATATGTACATTATATTATATTCCGGGAGTTATACGTGCAAATCCGAAATCCGGGACCATACAGCTAATTCCCGGTACAATCACAGAAAATCCCGATCATACACATCTGGCCTAGATGTTCTTTTAATATGTCGTCAAGATCTGTACTAAAATTTATGAGTCCACGAAACACATCAGGGTTGTCCGAATTTTCTGTCTCGTCGTGACCCGAAGTGCTAATTCGAAAGCTCCGCAAAATTTTATGTAATCTATGATTTTAGATAATACATACCGATTTTTCGTTACCTGTTTTCATTGTGTTTCCGTATATTATCCCATTATGCAGAATCTAACTGACTTCTTATGTTTATTTTACCTAAAGATTTAATAACTTAAATCTTTCACACTGTATATTGTCCATGCTTTATCCCCACCCCTGCTTTTGTGTATATATTATTGTTAAATTGTCCTTTATAACTTTTATTTCGGCTTGTTCCACTAACTTCAAAATTTAATTGTGGTGTTGGTCCACCTAATTCTTTTATTTTTAGTTTATCCTCATAAGGCAGAGAACCAAATAAAGTTTTATTTTAACGAAACGCTATTCATTTTAATAACTATAATATCCGTAGACGCCTAAACGAAAATATTCACACGTGCCGCACGCAGAAATAAACCACCACATACCACGTAGGTACGAAATATTACTGCATTTACTGCAACAGTGACTGACTGGCGCTGTTGCAGCCACAAAAGCCCCAATCTTCGTGTACTGGGTCACGTGCCTGATTAGCCAATAAAAACAAAGGACGCATTTAATTGTTCGCTGTGCACACATTTTGTATATGAGGTTGCATATATAAAGGAGCGTAGCTCGCGTCACAATAAATAATAATATAAGTTCCTAGATTTATTTTAGCGCGAGTACATTTGGATTCTTTAAATATTTTGTTGATATTTAATATGATTAAATACATAAAATTGTATGTGTTCTGCAGCCACGCAGCTCTTATGGTAAAACCGCAACTGAGAAAGGGTGCTTTATAAAGATACATTTTATGTTTACTTTAAATAGAGTCGGTATCAAAATGTTGTTGGCAACAATGTGGAAATTATTTTAGGTAGTTAGTATTCGATTTTTCGTACGAATTATCAAAAATTATTAACTTTAAAACAGTGAATCGTAAGTTAAATAATTTCACGAGATATCGAGTTCAAAAGTGCAGGCTAACTTAAGAAGTACAAATCGGACATATCCCATTATTATTAATTTGATAGCTTATATAATTTTTAATATATCCCTGGGAGATATTATCCGAACATTCTTGGATTGATACCTACAATTTTATCTCGACAGGATATGTGGGAGGGGACAGCGGCGGTAAATCAAGGATTTCTTAAAGTATACCTACTTTATTTCAAGAAATCTGTCTGGTAAACGTACAAATAGTTTCGTATATTGCGGTCTATCCACAGCGCTGTTTTCGATTTGGATTTGAATTGGTATAAAATTACTTAATTATAGATCACATAATTATTTATACTGATTTAATATTAATAATTTCTGACAGTTATGGGAAAAAATAGGAAAATTTTTAAATTTTCAGCATGTATGTACGTAGGTAGTTAAAAAAAAATGTTTGAGCACATATATTTAAATGAGGGATAACTCCTCAATTATTTTGAATTACTTCGTAAAAAAATACTTTAGGGATGTGTTTTCTTTTTTATACTTATTCTCAAAAAGAAACGAAAAAGGATGAATGACCAAATGATGAACCACATTAAACTACACTTTGCTTCAATTTAAGCATTTATCTTGAAGTTTTTGAGACGCTAGCTTGTCATTTCAAATTTGAAACACTCTCTACAATGGTTATTTTAATTTAAGTGAGCTATAACAAACATCATTTGAAAATTAAAATGTGTAAAATAATAATTAGTTGCAGCACTGATTTCGTTAAATTCAGTCGAGTAGAATTGGATAGAAATTTTATGTGGAAACCACTGATTTAGGTCTGGGTCAATCTTACGTTTCTGTAGCCAGGCTAATTAGTAGCAACTCATATATTGCATACGTTTTTATAGACTGCTGAATGCCAAGCACGGCCCGTCTATAATAAGTTATGCCATGGATCACTGCGTTTCAGTAGCTCAACCTAAGGATTTAGTCTTCTCTTCTTGTAAAGCAATCATGAATTAAAACCAAATCATAGTCATGATACGTTGCATTTGTACTGGTAATGCAAATTATATGGTAAAATTTTGGTTGGAGTTGCAAAATTTTCCATTTCTTTACACTTTTCATTTTAGACATGAATAAAAAATATCAAAAAAATTTAGGTACCGAGTCATATCACTAGGTTAGGTATTAAGTTGGAACATTCATGTTTTCTTTTTAGATAAGTAAATGGATCATATTGCCTCATATTTAATTATAATTTTGCTCAGAAGATTTGTTGATAAAAGTTGAATATTTAAAAAAAATAAATGCTCCATTATCATTCTCTTTAAACAGTGATATTTTTACAATGCTATAATTCCTTGATTGTATGTATTTAGCAAAACTACAATAAGTAATTAATAATAAGAAAAATTAAAAACCTAAATAGGTATTACGGAAAATAATATTTAACGTTAGATATGGAATTTTTTGAAAATTATGTAAATACACGCCGACCTTTCCGAAAAATGATGAAAATGAAGTCATCGGAAAATTTTCAAACTCGCACACGTAGATGGCCTTAGGGTCGGTGACGCTTTTTTTCAACTCTCAAGTTTGCTTTAACTAAACCGCACCATGCAACAGGCAACCCGGCGGATTCTACTCAACAAGCGTGCGATCATCAACTCTGATTTTCTACAGTTTTAAAACCAGAGTGTGTATTCGACTTGAATTTCTCATTTTGCACAAGCATGTTTGCTTCACATTGTTTGCATTTGCATTGTATATCTTTTATTGTTATCATAAAACCAGCTCTAAATATATCCCACAAATTTTTAAAGGCCATATCAATTACCTCTACAAGCTTCATAATCGCCAACCAGTGAAAGTTTGATATTGACACATACCAACCTATATAATGTGTTTAAAATATTACGTTTTGCTCATAAATTAATTAAAATTAAATTATTCACCTGATAAATTATTGTTATAGTTCTAATTAAAGTAATATAGTTTTTTCTCCTTAAAAATAGCTTGCTTAAAGCTCGTCCGTCATTTAGTTTGGGTGAGGCCTGAAACTATCATAATATTTCTAGATGGTTAGCACTGAATTTAAGTGGTTTTAACTGTCAAAAAAAATTATTTGATGGTGAAGAACATATTTTCTTTTTTTACAGGCTTAGTAACATATTTCCAATCAAAAAACTTATGCACTTAGTTTTTTGTGCAACGGCGCCACTGGCAAGTCCAAAACCTATGACAATACATATTACTGTCAAAAAAAAACTTATTTAATGTTGAAGAACGTATTTTCTTTTTTTTACAGGCTTAGAATATTTCCAATCAAAAAACTTACCTATGCATTTAGTTTTTTGTGCAACGGCGCCAGTCAAGTCCAAAATCTATGACAATACATATTAGGTAAGTTACTGGCAGCGGAACTATTATGAGAATATCAGTATAAGTTTTTGTAAAAATTAGTTTTTTTGAATGAAAAATTGTCAGTTTTAACTTTTCCACAAATAGGTAATTACCTTTTAAAAAATTATAGTAGGTACCTAAAACAGTTTTATGTAGTTTGTTGCAGACAAACTTGTAATATCACCACAGTTTTTGGATTTTACTCCTTGAACCATATTATTACAAAAAAAGTCAATAAGTATAAAAGCTTTCATAGGAAATGGTTTTTTTCAAATCTGTCAATTATTTTTTAATATTTTTTCTAGTTGAAACCTCTCTAATTCCAACATCACAGTTTTTATTGAAATTTTATTTGTAGCAATAAGGCAAATTTACTGTACAAAAGTATATATTCTTGATGGTCCCAAGGATTGTAGAACCTTTACGAAACGTTTTAAATAAAAAATGTAAAGAACACCTTTTTACATATCAAGAAAAATTTGAAAAAAGTAAATAACTATTTTGGGTATTCTTAAGAGATTTTGAGTTTGGGTAAATAATAAATAAATGTTAATTTTCAGCTATGCTAAAAACTTTTATCAATTTCACTGTAAATTTAGGAACGGTTATTAAAAAAAAAAAATTAATTAAAAAAAAAATCTTTGAAGGTCGGTAACATATTAAAGGGTTAGTTTTTCCTCAGATACATTTAGTTAATTACTTTGTTTTAATTAGCTGTGATTAAATTTTAATTTAAAAAGTAAATTATGTATTAATTTATTACCATTAGAAATGGAATGACATGAAGGGTATGAAAATCTAATGCATTTAGAATCTTTTTTATTTTTATTAGAAAAATTGAAAAAACGTGAGAACCCATGCAATAATGCTAATGTGCAAACATTATTTTTTCAGTTCTAAGTTAGGTGTGTATATTTTTCACTGAATACATATTTAGTTTAGTATGTAAATATTTATTGTAACGAAAAATTTTAAAACAGTTCTATAAAAGATTCGCATGTTACTTTTCGTATTTCTTTAATTTATGGACAGCTCATTAGAGCTCTATTTTAATGGACACAAACCACTAGAACAAAAGGTGAATTTATGAAAAAAATTATTAGGCAAAAGTTGCTTTTAATGTGTTAAGTTAAATTCATGGTTGAAATAAAAATAAAATAATTATGAACTTAACAATATGAATGGTTGTGTAATTAAGTAGTTTCATGAGATTTAAAGATGTGGGTTTACTTAAGAGTTAAACATTCGTTTTAAGGGTAACAGTTCTGTACAAAGGAAAAACAACTTACAACAAATTAAAATTTTATTACCTAAAGTAGACAGATAGACCTGTTATGTATACGGGGTCGGAAAATCCCCATGGTTCATCAGCCGTTACGTGAGAGCGATAAAGTCATAGAAATCCGTGCGATAGAGAAAGATGGCTATAATGAAAGCGTCTAAGAGTCACCGCCCATTTCGCCCTTCCACAAATAAGATCCACTTCTTATTTGTGGAAGGGCCAAATGGGCGATGACTATTAGACGCTTTCATTATAGCCATCTTTCTCTATCGCACGGATTTCTATGACTTTCTTTATCGCTCCACGTAACGGCCGATGATCCATGGGGACTTTCCGACCCTGTAGGTCACCACCGCTGTCCACTATCTTACAGTCTGATCCGTGCACAGTAAACAGTATATATGAAATATAATAAACTATAGGTACCATCCCAAGGATGTTGGATACTCAGGGATATCCAATAAAATAAGTATATAAATACCAAACTAATAATCCTGCATACGCTGCAAAATAAAATACCCCGTATATGCAAAATGATGTCTTAAAGACATACGGTCAATGTCCCAGAATATGCGCATGAATATGACATTAATGAGATATTCTGGGGATAAGTTGAACTATTCGGTATGTATAATTTGTCAATTTTAATATTGAACATATGTGACAAAATTGAGGATCATAGTACACCCCCCGTATCTCCATTAGTTTTAAAGGTAATTGATTGAAATTTGGGATATTCCATATACATAATAAGCGGCACTTTTTGATCTACAAATGATTTTTTTTCCACTTCCGGTTTCGCCGGAAGTGATACCAACTTTCGATTTTCAAATGGAATACCCTGTATATTATTACATTTCTGAAATCTGCATAATTTTCTGAATCCAATGATACCACATAAGTGACATTTCAAACGTCAAAATTTTTTATAATTTAATTTTTAGTTTTCCATTTAAGTGTGCCATGATGGTTCCGATTTATTCCAATTGACCCGTCTAATGCTGGAAAAATCGAAATCCCGTCAAAAATACTAAATTGCGTTTTTTATGAGCAAATAAAGTTCATCGTAATCGATTTTGGGGTAAAACTCAATTTTTTCAAATGGAACCATATTGGTACCGTGGTACCATTTATTAGTACTATTAATAAGGAATTAATTCATACCTGGTAATAAAATGTGCGATAAATACAATCAAAATTACAGCTAAAAGAAAATAAGAAAATACAATTATTTTGTTCTAATTTAATGCTAAGAAACTAAGGTGGCTTTGAAATACAAAAAATGAACACAAAACATTACAACAATTGTTCGAAATGCTGTCCATTAACGTCAATGCACTTCTGAACTCGCATAGCTGTTTCTTGAAGAACGTTCGCTAATTGCTGGGCCGTTATACTATTAATTGCACGTCTTACTCGCAACTCCAGGTCTTCGCGGGTTGTAACGGCGGTTGCATAGACAATGTTTTTTAAATGGCCCCAAACAAAGAAATCGAGAGGTGTCAAATCAGGTGACCTTGGAGGCCATCGCACAGGACCATTCGTCGAAATTACGTTTCCTTCGAATGCCTGTTGAAGGTAATCAATTACTATTCTTGAATTATGGGGAGGAGCTCCATCTTGTTGGAAATACATTCCCTGTCGTAAATGGACAGGTAATTGAGTTAAACTGTCCTCAATTTCATTTTGCAGAAATCCTAAGTATCTAGCACCAGTCAAGGGTCCTTCAAATATTATTGGACCAATGATTCTACGACCGAGTATTCCAAGCCACACATTGAAACCGAACCGCACTTGAAAGTTACCCTCCCGCAATAAATTTTGATTTTCTTGGGACCAATACCTTGTATTTTGTCGGTTAAATAATCCCATATTTGTAAACCTACACTCGTCCGAAAATAAAATCCTTCCCAAAAGAGCATTGTTTGGCTGCACATTATTATGCAAGATCCAATTGCAATATTCCATTCTACGTTCATGATCATTTTCGTACAGGTGCTGGTGCAATTGATATTTGAAAGATTTATAATTATGTTTGTGCAAGATTCGGCTTACCGTTTGGTGACTAATTCCCAATTCAACCCCAATTTGCCTTAAAGAAACAGTCTTATCAACTTCTATTCGAAATAAAACATTAATTTCCGTTCCTTCGTCGATGATAACGTTTTCTTCGGGATCATGGTTAGGCTCTCTTCGGAATTGATTTTCAAGACGATTAAAATAATTTCTCGCTGGACATTGTCTATCAGGATATCGGTCGGCATAAAGGTTTCTAGCCGCAACGGCATTTTTTCTACATTCCCCATAAATAATTAACATGTCCACTTTTTCATCCCTTGTATAAATGTGCGGCATTTTGAACAAAAATAACAACAAATGTAAAGACTTTTCCAATACACAATAAAAACACCGATAAACCAACAAAATTTATTTGACAGTCTGAAGGAATAATTTCATTGTTTTCAAAGCCACCTTAGTTTCTTAGCATTAAATTAGAACAAAATAATTGTATTTTCTTATTTTCTTTTAGCTGTAATTTTGATTGTATTTATCGCACATTTTATTACCAGGTATGAATTAATTCCTTATTAATAGTACTAATAAATGGTACCACGGTACCAATATGGTTCCATTTGAAAAAATTGAGTTTTACCCCAAAATCGATTACGATGAACTTTATTTGCTCATAAAAAACGCAATTTAGTATTTTTGACGGGATTTCGATTTTTCCAGCATTAGACGGGTCAATTGGAATAAATCGGAACCATCATGGCACACTTAAATGGAAAACTAAAAATTAAATTATAAAAAATTTTGACGTTTGAAATGTCACTTATGTGGTATCATTGGATTCAGAAAATTATGCAGATTTCAGAAATGTAATAATATACAGGGTATTCCATTTGAAAATCGAAAGTTGGTATCACTTCCGGCGAAACCGGAAGTGGAAAAAATATCATCTGTTGATCAAAAAGTGCCGCTTATTATGTATATGGAATACCCCAAATTTCAATCAATTACCTTTAAAACTAACGGAGATACGGGGGGTGTACCATGATCCTGTTACACCTGGTATATGTAAATAATTTAATATCCCTGAGAATTTCGAAAATAAAATTTTTAAAGTTTTTGGAAACTAATGGTTAGGGTGAAGTGGGGCAAGTGTAATCAAAAAAATGATAGTTGCACTTTAAACTTTTATAACAAGAAAACCAAAAGAGATATCGGGTTCGTTTTTTTGCAGAACAGGGCTTATTTCATTGTTAAATCGATGTCGTATTTATTTATTTTTTTACTTGTCTTGGATTTTTTATATAAGCAAAAATAAAAAATCATGCTGTCTGATTACGCTTGCCCCGGCTAATGGGGGAAGTGTAATCAGGGCTCGTAACTGCCATATACTTACTGTGTGTATGGATCTGGGGCAAGGGTAATATAGTATGAAAATGTTTTTCTTAACACGCCAAAAATGAGCTGGATATCTTAATATATAAGGAAGTTATAAACTTTTTTGTGGGGCAATTATAAGCAATAAAACGCAAATATGTTTGTTAAAAAAGTATATTTGTAGGTATTTGAGCGAACCAGAAGGTGAAATGGAATATTTTTTATTTTACGTTATATGAGCTAAAGGATACTGGAAAAATTAGTTCTCCTCTTCGCCCTAAAATGGGTTCTGGTAAAACTAGCTCTATATCTGATGCAGGCACTGTGTGATGGTCCTCTAGTTCAGGCCAGTGAAAAACTGAATTATGCGAGTTTGGGTTTGATTTTTTTAAAAACATGACGATAGGTTGCAATTCTTCATCGAGCACCGTAATTTGACCAACATAGAAAATTATGTTTTTCTTTCCTTTAAATGAGACCAGAACCCAGCTTCCAACTCTAAGGTTTTCTAACCCTTTGAGTAACAATTCGTCTTCTTTTAATGCTTTTTCTTCTTTATCTAACCTTTTTGCATAAGCTTCAAACGTGGCTTCGTCCGATTCACTATCACTTAAAATTGGTGGTTCGTCTTCATCTGAAGAGCTCGATACAATAGTATTTCTTGCCGTTTTTATTTTTGATTCATTCTTTGCCTTTTTTGCTAAATCTTTTGATTTCTTTGCCTCGTCTTTTGATTTTCTTTCGTCTTCTTTTTCTTGCTTAGCCTTTTTTATTTTTTCTATGTTTTCCTTTGCTGTTATAATTTCTGCCCCCGGAGCTACCCTTTTTCTTCTTTCCTTTTCGTTAGGGCGGGGCGATTGTCTCACAGTATCAAGCAACAATTCTTCAAAAGATACACATCTGTTACTTGGCCCCGCAACTGGTTCTAGTCGGGGTTCTGGTGCTGACTGCTGCAAGGTTGGTTGCTCTCTCGATGTCTCTTCATGGCTGCTTGTGCTTGGCTCATTAAGAGGTTCTTGTGTGGCAGGTTCGCGACTTCTCAAACGTTCTTCATATCTTCGTAGAGCTTCTGGATCATATTTACTGCGGTCAATGACAGATCTATTAAAAGGGCATATTCCTCCTTTACGAAAGCCTGATGTCAGTAAAGCTGGATCTGTGTCTTTCCAAATTGTACCCACAAGTATTGAAAAATCTTTCTTTGGAATTTTCACACCCACATGTTTTCTTTGGTACTCTGCTAATTTTGAATCCCACCGTGACTTAAGACTCTTAAAGACAGCTAAGTCCATGGGCTGTAATAGGTGGCTGGAGTGTGGAGGTAATTTAAGTATAATTATATCATTTTTAACGGCCGCCTCGATAAGTTTCTGGTCTAAGTGCGTTGAATGTCCATCATACAAAAGTAGGATTGGTCTTTCAGGTACTACGTTGGGAATAAAAGTTTTTGTAAAATAGTTTACGAAGATTTCAGTTTCCATCCAACCATTTGACGAAGCAGCATAAGAAGTGCCTGGAAATGTGGATTCATCAGGAGCCATCCATGCATCCCATATATTTTTTCCTTTGAAAACAATTAATGGTGGAAGTTTATCCCCATTCGCGTTACCACCCATGAGAACAGTAGTACTCTCTCTTCCGGGTCCGGTGGTTATTCTTGAAGCAGGTGCATTTTTCTGACCAACAATTTTAGTCTTACTTGGATCGAGCGTAAAACTAGTTTCGTCGATGTTATAAATTTGAGAAGGCTTATTTTGCAGATTGTATCTTTCCAGGGTTTCTTCTAATATGTGAAAATATTGTTCAATCACAAATGGATCATTGGCTTTTTTTCGGGCATACTCCAGTCCTTGTGGCTTTTTTAAAGACAGCCTGTGCCTTTGTTTAAAGGCTAAGAACCAGTCCTCTCCAGGGATTCCATCTCTAAATGGCGTTTTTATATTATTTTTCTTAACAAACTTTCCCACTAACTCTATGATTTCCTTTCTGCTCAGCCCCCAACCCCACTTCTCCATGGTTTTTATGGCATTCACTAATTTTTCTTCTTCAGCTACAGGTATTGCAGTAGGTCTTCCTTTGGACGTGCTTTTTGATCCTCGGGTTCCTCGTAGATGTTTTTGAAGAGTAGAAAATGGGATTTGATACCTCCGGGCAGCACTACGAATACTGATACCGCTTTGTTGGATGTTTCTAAGCGCATCTTTTAATAGTTCAGCACTGTAAGAAGGGTCTGTTTTTTTCTTATACACTCTCACCATTTTGAATAAGGAACTCACTAGGAAGTGTATAAAATTTAGTCTGATATTTAGGTAGGTTGGTATTTTAAAGATTTTAACACTGTTTTTATAGTTTACTTTAGTCACTGTTTTTATAGTTTACTTTAGTCACTGTTTTTATAGTTTACTTTAGTCTTTGGTAAGTAATTACACTATTTTTGGTTCATACACTTCTCTTACTAGCCTGTAACAATAAAGATGTTAGGTTATATACTAAAAAGTCAAGAAGGAGGAGCCTGGGGCAAATGTAATCAGTGATTACATTTACCCCAGTCTCGCGATTACACTTACCCCATATGCGCATTTCCCTGGGGTAAATGTAATCGCTGGTATAACATTTTTTGTTATTATCCAGATCCAAATCTGACAGCAGAAACAGATTCCTTGTTGAAAATTACCTAAGGGAGCAAAATATTACAACTACATAATAATATTTGCGGTTGTAAAAAAGAGATGAAAATCGCAAAAGACACTCACAGAATTAGTATAAATGCAGACAAAATAAAATAAATAGTGAATACCTTGAAACTGGAACTAAAAGTGGTTAAGAAAAAGTAATGTCGGTATAAAAAGGGTAATATTTTCGAATTTTGAATAAAAAAACTTCCAAAATGTTATAAAAAAAATTACAAAGGGCCTGATTACACATGCCCCATGATTACATTTACCCCACTTCACCCTACTGGTTTTTTCAATCACTTTTTTTATAAATTTAGTAAAGATATTACAGAAAACCAAAAAATAAACAATTGGGCTCAGGTAGCAAATCTGGTGTTGAATATCCTTGTTGGAACAATTCGGAGTTTCATTTAGAGTTCTTTAATGCTTTGCAAAGCAATGGATGTAAAAGTAAATACGTAGTACCTTGAAATTAATTTTTAACTTGGTACTTGGAACTTACACTACGCTCAAATTCATAAATACATATCAATTTTTTCTATATTAATTCTTATTCAGTTTTAATTTAAAATTTATTAAAAACACCTAACAAAACCTAATGTGCTTTTCAGAAATATGTAACTTGAATCAAACAAGGATCTTTTTTTCTAAAAACATAAGTTGAATGTGTTTAGTTTTTTTCAAATTGCAATCCACATTAATTTTTAAGATGTTAGCGCACCAAGCAGCAAAAGCAGTAAGCTCCGAGACAAGGTAATTTTGACCTTGGCGCTTGTTTTTACATATTCATTTGAATAACATTTGTTTTATTTGCCATTATTATTAGTAATTTTGTTGTTAAACTGACTTTTGTGTTATTTTATAGGTATCAAATATTTCATAATAAATACATTTTAAGGCAAGTATTTATGTCTACCTTATTTGTTTCTAGCATTACAATTTAATGTACATTTTATTAGGTTATAACTATGAACTTATCCATTGTGGAATACATTTGCTATTTACATATAATAATAATAATAATTGTAGAATAGAAGTAGTGGTCATGGAGTACTATATGGGAAAATTGGGCAAAACGATTTAAATTTAGAAATTTATTCATTGTGTCTGCAAATTATTGCCCTTATTAACAACCCTCATGAAATTCAGGGTGTATTGTCTATCGACAATCATATTTTGAAAATTTCTTCAGTGGTTTGATGAAAACTTAATTCTGGATTTTTCTTGGACCATGAAGAGCAATCTTGAACTGAACAATAATAGTTTGACAGTTTCTTCTTTTTATTCATAACTGTTGAAGTTTTTTTCACACTATTTTTTAAAATAAGTGTTAAAAAAACAAACACTAAACACAGTTTTAAATAAAATATAAAACGAAATGTCACACACAGAAGAAATGTTTACCTTGTTTCGCTAGTATCACTTGATACCGCCAGAGGGCAACTCTTAGCTGCTTTCGCGAATAGATGACAAGAGAAAGGGATACATCTAGGCATCTAGATATTAACACCAAACTTAATAATAGATATCAAATACATCGCTGACTTCCTAATAGAATGTATTAAGTTTTAATCAGAGACATTCCTGTTTCTTGAAAATTACTAGAAATATTCAAAGCTTTAAAATTTGATCACAGATAGATTTCAAAATTGGGAATATTCCTATGCCCGTCTTTAGGAAAAAGTCATTTATTTATTAATGTTCTATTGTTCCTTGAATTTATGGTAAAGGAAAACTAAATTCATTTGAGCCCTAAGGGTAAGATGTGCAGTGGCAAAGTAGTGAAGGGAGGAATGAAACCTTTACCATGGTAATACTGTCTGTATTTTCCCCTCATTCCACATCAAATGTGCTCTCTTGATTTGTGAAACATTCTTTATAATAGAAGCAGCATTTTAAAACATTGATCTTTTTTAGAGACAACATACCAGCGAAATAGTGTACTTATATTCTTTTTGTTTTTAATGGTATCAAATGCTAGTCACTGGTAAATTATTTTCAATCTACTTAGTACATGATCAAAAAGCAACATGTTAAATTTCTCAGAAGGCATTTATTTAATCTTCAATTTTTATATTATTTCTTTCAAAAAACCGCTGTGTTATTATTCACTTATGCCAACATAGTTTTCAGTTTGAGAAGCACTGGTGGGAAGCCTCTTTAGGCATCGTCTTGTGGTCTATTTGCGTTTTTTCCTTTATCTCATCTATTGCCGAAAAACATTGTTCTTTGAATATACATACTTATAAGTTTGGGAAATAGAAAAAAGTCACTGGGCTATGTCTGGAGAATGGTGGTTGCAGCATCACAACAGTATTATGTTTGGCCAACAACTGTTGGATAAGCAAAGCGGGTTGAGCCGGTGTGTTGTCATGGTGCAAAATCCACGAATTGTCTCTTGTGTTCTTGTCACTTTCTGCTGATTGCCTCACGCAAATTATACAAAAGTCGTAGCTACTCCTTGTTAACTGTTAAAATTTGTGATAAATGCCATTATAGTCGAAAAAACGGTTAGAAGGACCTTTATAGCCCGGGAGCCAGTGACCTTTTTTGATGACCAAAAGAGCAAAAGCTGAAAAGTTTTCCTATGGGGGAGTGTAGTTGCGACAGCATGCCACACACGTAAAATAATCATTTAAAAAAACTAATACTGCAAAGGCTGAGACTTTGTCGACATGTTGATTATGTTATAAACAAATGAAAAAACGCAATCAGCTGAGCTGGGGGTTATACCTCAGTTTTTCACCTAAATAAGTCAAAAATATGCTCTAGGTAAACTGATACCGCAAAAGCTGAAATTTGGTAAAGTAATAGTCATCTTAATCAGTTATACGAAAAAAATTGTCCGCTGAAGTTTTTGCGGTGTATAAGTGCTCAGCTGATGAGTTGAAGGTGCAGCACATCATTATGCGCGCGAGCGCGTTACATCTTTGACTTTATAATCTGAGCACTTTTCCTTCACTAAATATAAAGCTGAACATTTTTTTCATTTAACTTACTAAGTTAGCTATTGTATTACCAAATTTCAGCTTTTGCGGTATGAGATATGTATTATTTTTTAATTTTTTAAGTTTTACTAGTAATTATATAAAAATATACATCTTTTTTTGAATATTTATTTACAATAAATGTTATGTATGAAAGAATCTATCTATTATCTATTTCATCACCCTCAAACTCATGGTCGCTGAGGTCAATGTCGATTCCTGCTATTTCTTCCTCCACGTAAATATACACAGTGTTTGTAAATAAGTGCAAAATATTTTATGGGGT
The DNA here is from genome assembly GCF_000390285.2 of Anoplophora glabripennis. Lineage (NCBI taxonomy): Eukaryota > Metazoa > Arthropoda > Insecta > Coleoptera > Cerambycidae > Anoplophora > Anoplophora glabripennis. The sequence continues at coordinate 201,024 of NW_019416574.1, read as the reverse complement.
AGTTGCTGAAGTTATTTTGTGAAAAAGTCATATAAACATAGGTCGAAATATCCTTCATTTTCGAGATGGAGTGTTTAAATTTCAATTTTTTATCTATTTTTATTAATTATTTCAGTTTTAAAGATATTGACTCGAAATTTCATGGTTGTATTTTATTTGGAAATATTGACAGCAACCTACTATACTCCACGGTCGAAATTATAGAGAGTGATTCATCGCTAGCTTTTGGACTAGTAAGGGGGATTAAGCGTGCCGGGAACGAAAATCCATTGGCGTGTCTGCGTAAAAGGCAACAAGATATAGAAAATAATGAAAAAAGATAATAAAACATAACATCTAATATTTTTTACGGTTTGCTATAACAGGCAAATCCATTTTAATTATTATAGCATTTTAAAACGCCCCAATTGTGTTTTTTTAATTTATAAATTTATTATAGCCATGGAATTAGACCCCTCGTCTACGCTTATGCTATGACGTTTCTCAGGACAGGTTAAATCAAGTCCGTTTACACCCACTAAAAAAGCATTTCCCTATTTCCTACCAAGTGCAAAAGACAGAGATAGAATATAGATCGACGTTCAGTGTAACTCGGTCTCTAGACGATTATAGATTCTATCGATGTGCTCGCGATAGCGAGCGGCACAAAGATAAATAATATTGAACCGTATAAAAATCATTTTATATTTTATACGCATTATGGTAATAGTGTTTTTATATTATCTTAGTCACTTTTTATAATTTCGACCGCGGAGTATGGATAATAATGTATGAATAGAAATTAAAAATACACAACTTGCAATAAAATATTGTGTTATTTTTTTCCTCAAAACGGTACATCGTACGAAAAAAATTGAAGAGATCAATTTCATTCAGAATTGATGGTGGATTTCTGATAAAATATCAAAATAGGAAAAAGTCAATGGCGTATCATTTTTGTTTATTAAAAAATGTTGGCATTCTCACACGAACACCACCGGTGCAAGTAGATATTCGGATCACCCCAAAAATATACATTTACCCCTCTAAAGTGTTTTACAAATTTCGAGTCAATATCTTTAAAAGTATTTGAAATAATTAATAAAAATAAATAAATAATTTAAATTTAAACACTGTATCTCGGAAACAAAGCATATTTGGAACTACATTTATATGAACTTTTTTTCGCAAAATAACTTCGGCAACCACCCCCTAAAATATTTCGCACTTATTTACAAACACCTTGTATAATAATAATAAAAATAATAATTATTATTATAATTATAATAATTGTATTTTACAAATGTAAATGAAATAATAAAAAAAATTACACTTAGATAATGAAATTTTAGTACCTATAGAACGAAATATATTAGTATTATTCTAACCTGCACTATTTTTTTGCTCATCCTCAATAATTATATCTCCAAGGGAAGAGGGCAGCCATTTGAAAATAAATTTGTCACCCTTCTCTTCCCAGCCGAAATCAGTCGGATATAATTCTGTTGGGATCTGAAGATGGACATGTGCCCAAATATTTGCAATGTATGTTGTCCGCAGCAAATGTTGATGCAGTTCAATTTTATGTTATGTATACATAAGTATTTAAATGTGAATATTTATTTATTAAAACTCTTTAAACTGAAAAACTCGTGAAATCATTTATTGTAAATAAATATTAGAAAAAAGTTGTATATTTTTATATAATTACTAGTAAGACTTGAAAAATGAAAAAATGATAGATATCCTACCGCAAAAGCTGAAATTTGGTATAAGTTAAATGAAAAAAATGCTCAGCTTTATATTTAGTTAGAGATGGGCAATGGGAAATTTTCCGTCCCGGAAAGTTTCCAAAACGGAAATTTTCCGAGAAGAAATAATCGAAGCTTGAGAAATTTTCCCTGGAAAGTTTCTGAAAAAATTTCCATTGGAAATTTTCTGGGAATATTTCTAACAATTTGTAAACTTGGAGCCAATTTTACTTCTAACTTCTATGAACATATACAAAAAATCGTTGGTTAATTCGGAATCGTTAATTTCGGATTTTCGGTTAATTCGGAATACCAGAAGACCATATTATCCAAATAAGTTAGAAAACACTTACACTTACTTATTTTAATCTTTGTTAAGTCTACAATCTACATAACAGAGCAATACAAGACTCATAAATTGCCTCCTTTTCAAATTTAATATGAATTTTGATAGTTGAACCAAAGTACAATTATATTTTAAAACTAGTATAATTATTTAATTTATTTACTATTTGTTTGTTAATAAAGATAAATATTGAATACTGTATAGTGTTTACGCACTGTAACCCTCAGCATGTAATTTTTTCTAACGGATGATTAATACATAATTTATATTTTTCCAATATTTATACCAATATAAATAAAAATTTATATAAGTATTTGGTCTTTTTGGAAAGCTGATGGTATGTAGAACACAATACCAAATCCAAAAAAAATTTTTGAAATTTTCGGAAAATTTCCGGAATTTTCAATGGAAACTCCAGGAATTTTCATAGTTTGGGAATTTTCCCATCTCTATATTTAGTGATTGAAAAGTGCTCAGCTGATACAGTTAAAGATGCAATGCGCCCATGCGCATGGTGATGTGCTGCACTTTCAACTCGTCAGCTGAGCACTTATACATCGCAAAAAGTTCAGTGGACAATTTTTTTCGTATAACTGATTAAGATGACTATTACTTTACCAAATTTCAGCTTTTTTGGTAGGTATCAGTTTACCTAGCGTATATTTTTGACTTGTTTAGGTGAAAAGCTTTAGAGTGGAGGGTTATGCCTCACCCTCCACTCTAAAGTCAGCTGCGAGCTGCGAGGTCAGCTGATTGCGGCTTTTTACTTTGTTTATAACATAATTAACTTGTCGACAAAGCCTCATCTTTTGCGGTATTAGTTTTTTTATTTTATTATTTTACGTGTATGGGAGGCTGCTGCAACCACACCCCCCTGGAACTGCACGAGATGGAGGTCGATTCACTTGCTAGTGATACCAAATGAAGTGTAGGAAAAATTTTCAGCCTTTGCCAAATGACCAACTCGAAACGGTTGCTGGCTCCCGGGCTATTACACTTGACTGGACTTGACGTGCCTTTTTCAGTCTTGGCTCTTCAGAAAACTTCAAGTGAGACGATTGAGCCTTTGTTTCGACGTCATAGCTATATACCCATGTTTCGTCACTAGTTATAACTAAGGATATGTAATTTTCGTATTTATGAAATAAGTGCGAATAAATGCGAAATTACGGAGAAAATCTGAATAAATGCGAAAAATGAAAATAAATGGGAAGCAATATGCTTTTGGTAAAACGAATGAGGCCTACAAACACATTGGTACACTATTTTGTCCCTCTATAGCTATTGCCGGGCAGGATAGATTTCTTAGTCGTTTTTCCAAAATTCCATCAAAATTCCATTTTTTAAAAATCACAAAATGAGCTTATTGATGATAGTCACTTTCATCGACAACTCTTAGCAGCAGAAGCTAAAACAGACACTCTTGATGATCTTCAGGTTTTATGGGCAATTAAATACATTCACTAAAGGACCCCGCAACTATCCTTATGAAAAATCCGTCCCAGTCGAATGATACGAAACTTTGCTGAATGATAGTCCCCAATATGTCGATAAAAAAAGTCCATGGGATTTAGGTCTGAGAAACTACTGTTCTGAAGCTACAGCCTTCTGAAGTTATCAAATCCATGTGCTCGATGACTTTCAAGTCAACTTTTCTGAAGGTGCTTCAGTTATTTTCTGAAGACTGAGGAATGCTGCAGATATGCTGATTACGGATAAGTGTTCAGCATGCCAAAAAAACATAGGATATCGCTCAAGCAGTACGTGTCGCTATCGCTGTTCTTCAGTAGGTGCTTCACCGATTTTCTGAACACTGAAGGATGATACAGATATTTTGACCACGAACTTTTCAGCACACGAAAATACATCAAGAAACAGCCAGCTTGGTCACTTTATAAAGAAATATTTGCTTTTACTTGCCCGCAAATCATTGGACTTGATGGTCATCGAGCATGTGGATTCGATAACTTCAGAAGGCTGTAGCTTCAGAACAGTAGTTTTTCAGATTTAGGTCCCATGGATTTTTTTGATCGACACGTTGAGGACTATCATTCCGCAAAGTTTCATACCATTCGACCGGGACCGGTTTTCCATAAGGATAGTTGCGGGGTCTTTTTGCAAAAGCAGTAATTCAAAGTTTATAGAGTCCTGTAAATAGTGTTGAGTGGAGTGATTTTTCATGTTGGTTTTCAACTAACAATAAGACTATTTGATACATATATTATACTTAAGTTAAATTTAAAAATGTTGCGCCAATATTTTTTATAACGAGAATTTCTTTTATTTTACAACTTTATTATTCTGTTGTCGACTTGAAGATTTGGTTTTGGATTTAGCGACTAAATGCGAAATTTTGGATTTGTTTTTTCAAAATTTGATTGCTTTTTTTTGCAAAAATTATATATCTAGTTATAACACATTTGAGCATCAGCAAAGTCAATAAACATTTGTTCAGCGGTCGTTATATGCTGCTGTTTTTGTCTTCTTGAAAGTTCAGCGGTTTTGGAACAAATTTTGCTGTACTCGTTTCATGTTCAAAACATTCATAAAAATTGCTTCGCATGACCCATATGAAATTATTTCTTTAACAATATTGCGATTGGTGATTTTTCTATTAGCAAACACAATCTCTAATTTTTTGGACATTTTCGTTATTGGTGGATGTGTTAGGACACCCAGACCTCATGTCATCTTCGATGTTTTCTTGGCCTTCCTGAAAATGGTTGTACCACTGTACTGAACTCGTTCGTGGCTGTGACATTTCCGTTTTTAACACAAAATTTTAGGCAAACTCTCTGATCTGACATTTTGCTACACAAAAAATTGCCAAAAACACTGAAGTCTTACTCAATCGCCCGCAAAACAGAAATTAAGCATGGCAGCTGCGTAAAAATTGACCAGCACGTCACTAACAGTGTTATCAAAACACAAAAAAGAAACAACTCGATAGACGAGACACAGCATGCTCAATTTGAAAATTCTCGTTACTTTTTGATCAAACCTTGTTTATTAAAAATCAAAATGGTGGGTTTAAGAATTCCATTACATTTTCACACCAAATATCACAAGATACTAGTTTCTTTACAGCAAATAAAAAAATTTTTGTATTTAGTTAGTAGTAATTTAATATTTTAGAAAATGTGTACATTATTTTCAAAACACCCTGTATATCAGTACATAATTGACGGCAATGGCTGTGAACACTTAGCCGTAAGAAATTAAAAGTCAGAAATAAATAAGTTCTTAAATCAAATATACTTTATTTTTATTTGAGACTTTATATAAGTTAGTATACTTTGGGCAAATAAAATATATTGTACATTATTAAATAATAAACTCCAACCAAAAAATATATATGTATAATAATAAAAGCTCTTTATTACGTTTAAATTTGAACTAAAACCAATATCGAGCCTTACAATCTAAAGCAATAAAGAGCGTTTACTTTTTTTTAAAATAAAATAAATCTGTACACTTCAAGCTTAAGTAAATAAATAAATATCTGCGCACTTGCAAAAAAAGTACATAATAAATTAGAAAAAGGGTCAAAAATAAAAATTCGAAAATCCCAAGCAACTCAAATATATAAATTACTGAAAAATCTGATTACAATGAAAAAAGAAAATTAAAGATTGCTCGGTTCAACTTGAGTCTTGCGTATCAAGTCGTCGTTCAGCTGGCAAGCCTATATATCAAGACCAATAACACTAAAACTGATATGTTGGTTTAGCATTACAAGTTCCTGTCAGAAAAATAAATAATTTATACTTATATGATGAGTGGGAGAGAGGGTAGGGCCGGCAACCCTATTATGGCTTCTTATTATCACCTCAGTACGAGAGGTGTCAAGATATGATTTTCTTAAAGATCTGATTCTCCGTAGAGGGCCGTTGAGAAGGACATGTAATCCAGAGCTCCAGGTATTCCATTGGGTCCCTTATAAGGCGGCATGCGTTGGATGCAGTATTCCGCTTGATCTGGAGGTAATTCCCTTCGGAGCTCATCAGGTAAGATATATGGCTAAAAATAAAAAAAATGTTAGGAATACTTATATTCTTATATATGTATATGTATATGTTCCAATGGCAGCTGGTGAAAATTAAATTAGCCATATTTTGATAGTAAAGCATGAGAAAAACATTTTGGAAGTAATTGTAACTGTGCAATAGAAAATTAAATTAAGAGAGAGTTGCTTATCTTAAAACCTCGACTAGGGTTGCACATATATTTAGTAAAAATTTTTTTTATTGAAATTAACTGAGATATGCAATCGGTTTTATTTCTTACTTTTAACAATATTCTAATTCTTCATAAAGTTACAGCATTATAAATATTGAAAGAGAAATAGAAATATCTAAACTTTCATAAATGATTACAAGCCATGTGACCAGTAATTTTATTTCCTTTTTATTTATTTTGTGTTGGCAATTAAATTTCAGTAAAATAAAATAATAACATCACGATTATATTAAAATACAACATTATGTTTCACCGGCTGGTGATTAGTAATTATTCACAAGAACCAATCAGCGACCAAATTGGACCAATCAGCGACCAGCATTCAACCAATCAGCGAACTCATTATCTCGAGTGTATAAGTAACAACTTGTCATTGTTTATTGTAAACAAATCACTAATATTGGTGATTTAGGTATTTTCAATTGACAGTACCAGTGTGTGTGCATTGTTGATTGTCTAAGCTCGGTGGTAACATGGCTTGTAATCCTTTATGGTTCTGGATCTACGAGTTAATTAGGAAAAAAAAGATGTATTTATTAGCACAAATAAGTACAACCTTTTCCGAGAAATCACGATTGGCAATCCCTGGTTTAAATATTTATTTTACAAATTTTATTGGAAATCTTTTCATCATTAATGTTCTTCACAGTACAGAAATCATCCCTTAAAAAATGGTATTGGTCCCATACATTGTTGTCAAAATATGACAACTTTAATATTCATCAGCTGCTGGTATTGTCTAGAGATGTTAAGGAATAAAAATCTGTTCCATTTTATTCGAGAAACCAATAATTATTTTTTAAATTTTTATAAGTTTCAGGTGACATCTGAATAAATCAAAAATAATCCTAAAACTACTCCTTTTATTAACAAAAATTATAGGAATTTTTTGATTTTTTTGTTATTGTAATGAGAAGTCCAAAAATATACAATATAAATACAAGTAGATAAATAAAAATTATATAGGCCAGGATTAAGTTCAAAACTTCCAGATGTGGCTGTTGCTTGAGGTAGATTACATATTAGTTAAAATTGTTCGAAAATAGTTGTGCTATTTGCAGGAAAAATTAAAAAGTGCAAAAATACGCAACATATTCTTTTCTCACATTTTCCAATCTAACTTTGTAAATATGTAGTTTAGAGAAAAACCATTACAATGAAATTATTTGTTACGAAATTTCCTACAAGATTATTATTTATTAATTAAATTATTAATTATTTTTACAGCCGCATGTCAAATTTTGTTGCCGGATAGCCAAAACAGCACAAAAAAAAAGTTATGAAAATCGAGGTAATCTTGCAGCGTTTAACTGACAGGTAAGAAATTGTCCAGTTCTACTACAAATATGGATTAAAGTTTTACAAAATGAAATCCTAAAACCCAATCCAAATCGGCCTTATAGTTTTGGCATGAGGCAATTTGTTTATTAATTTCAGTGCAAAATATAATTTTTTTTTGTACATAGTTGGATCTATTAGCTATCATATAGAATCATTATAATATCAATTTTCTTTTTTTCAACAACTTTTGGAGTGATTTTAAAAGTTCCAAAAATTTTTATTTTATAAGCAAATAATTTTGTGAAGCAGTTTTGCGAGGTTGCAAAATATGTGAAAGTACTAAAAAAAAGTTCTTTGAAAGACCCTCAACTTGGAAAAAAAAGAACGTTCAAATCGGTCTGAGATATCGAGTGTCAAAGGAACAAGCTTAGCTGCAAAACTATGCATAATGTAAAAGCAAAATTTTAATTTGGTAGGTTTACTACTATCGCATATGTACTTTTTGTAGGAAAATTATTGAATTTGAATATTATTAAGCCGACCATCAGAGCGGCAAATCCAGAGGGGAAGGAAGGAATTATATGTATGTTGAAATGGTGCATTCAAAACGAGCGCATGCACTTCTTGCGCAATATCTCGGCTTCTAAGGCTCCAATTTTGATTTTTGATGTCAATTTAAAAAAAAATCAATTATCAAGATTTCATTATTATTAATTATTAGGTACTTAAAATTTCACATATTTAATTGTTATTAAATATGCATGTAAATAATAATATTGATGGTAGATATACATTGTTCCCTGTTATTAGCTATTAGTTTTAATAATTACATAGTACGTAATAATGTTTAAAATCTTGAAATTGTTATTTGATGTGTAATTTATTGTATATGATATAGAAAAAAAATATTTGATATTTATGAAACATATTTCACATTTTCTATTTGTATCAAAACAATTTTATCTTGTAAGAAATTTCATAACAAACAATTTCATTAGTAATGTATTTTCTGTAAACTGCACATTTACAAAGTTACATTGGAAAATATGAGAAAAAATACATCATTTCTGCATATTTTTGCACTTATTAATTTTTCCTTGAAAAAGTAGAACTTTTTTCCCCAACGCTAACTTATATTTTCATTGTATTTCTTTTTTTTTTACTAATATCTAATCTATCTCAAGCAACAGCCATGCCAATATGTACTCGTAGCTCTCCTGGACTAATATTCCTTGGGTCAAAGTAAGAAAATAATTTCTATGAGCATTCCAATTAAGATTCCAATATCATAAATGCTTTGTAAAGGAATATGTTTTGAAGATGCATTTATTGGTTTACAATATACATATTTGTAAATTAATGCCTACTGGTATTATGAAAGAATTTGAATTGTTGAGATTTGGATTAAAAAAGTTGCACTGGAATATAAAACATAACATTATTTACTGAAGTAGCACTCACCTTGTCAGCTGCTAATATGCGGAAACTGTCAATGACCTGTTCTGCAGTGTCCGTGTCTGTGCTCTCTCTGGTCATAAAATCGAGGAAGGCATCGAAGTGCACAAATCCAGTGTTGTTAGGATCAACTACCGCCAAGATTCTGTGGAAGTCGATATCGCCTTGTCTGTCCTTTCCGATGGAGTAACCAAGAGATACAAGACACGATTTAAATTCTTCTGGGGTTAGGCGGCCTAGCCTGTTCTTATCGAAATGGTTGAAAGATGATCTGAACTCATTCAGTTGTTCCTGTGTGATACCCTTGGAGTCTCGGGTAAGGATCTGGTTCTCTACCTCATTGATGTTACGATTGATTGACGTCAAAAGCTGCTCCCATCCTACGCGCAAAGTTTCCATCGTATACTGTGTATACCTAGAGGAAATCATTATTTAATTTAGTTTAGTTATCTACTTTAGATGCCAAATGGAATAATTTATTACAAACTATCAAACTCTGTATGACTAATTCTAAAGAAAATGTTCTAACTATGTATATAAAAATACACAGGATGTTCTACTCAAATATGTAAAAATATGTACGGTGTTCCTTAAAAAAAAAAACAAGTAACCGAATCATTATGATTAACGACACTAAACTGACATTTAAGCATTTTTCAGTAGTGTCCATCATCCAATTTTCTGTCATTGTTTTATTGTTTCCTTTTGCTACAGTAAATTGTACATATTTCACAGCTAAACTTTTTTGACATTTTGTCGAATTAGTGATAAGATGTAATAGAAACAAAATTTTGAGATTAATAATATTTTTACTTCAGCACGCATTATGGCTTGTACTGACGAACGATCTTAGCTGTTGCACTAGGTGTTGCGAGTATAATTCAATGCCGGTTGGGGCATATAGCCCACGGAGTAGTTGTTTCTCGCAACAAGGACAATTAAAAAAAAATAATTCAAATTCAGTTTAGAATGAATTTCTAAAATATATTAACTTCGAAATTTTTTTTTAAATTGAGATTTAGTTTACATCTGAAAATATTCATTTTTAGGCCTTTCAGATGAAATATGCCATAAAGCTTTAAAAAAATTGCAATTACATCCGTGCAAGGTAATTTTGCAGGAATTACTTCGAATAAACTATAGAAGATGATTACGGTATTGTGTGGTTTCTAGAAAACATCAGTAATAATTTATAGAACCTTAGTCGCAGAAAATCCTCACACGTTTGTGGAAATCAGTTTACATTCCTTAAAAGTAGGTGGTGTTTGGGTAACGATATCGCAACACTTATTTTGGAGCCATTTTTAGCGCAATTAATCTAACAATGAGTTGCAAGTAAGTTACTTTAAAAAAAATTGAGTAAATGTACATATTGGCAAGAGCAAAGTTTTAATCTTTAGAAGAATTTTATGATTTTATTTTATGACTGGTTAGTCAAGGGATGCGGCCAGTCAGTCAACGGACCTAACTCTTAGATTTTTTTTTGTTTGGACATCTGAATAGTATTTTTAAAACAGCAATGAAAATATGCATAGGAGAGTAATTTATGCATACTTAGTGGACACCATTTTGAACATAATATATAATGTTTTTTTTCCTCCTTTTAATAAATTTAAAAGCTTTTTGATGAAAAAAAAGTAGTATTTTTTGTAAGTATCTTATACTAAATTGTATGTATTTATAGTCCAAGCATTATACAGAAATGCTTACAGAAATTATTACCTGGACAAAAAATATGACAATATAGAAAATTAAATTTTAAATTGAGTTTCTTGTTCTTTAAACTCGATCCAAAATGGCGAACATGGTTAAAAAAAATCGCAAAGTTGCAAAAAACGGTTTTTCTAAAATAACTAAAAGCACCAATTGAAAAATTTTAAATGAGAAAGTTGTAGGTTTTAAAAAGATCTATTGACTGATTTTTTATAAGTATCGATTGCTTTGTTACTTTTCGAGATATATCGAAAAAAACCGTTAAAAATCTTCTTTTCTCTTCTTCTATAACTCGTTTACATCTACGTTCCCATACTTGCTATTTACTGCAAGCATAGCCCGCGGCAAGCCAAAAAAGTACATTTTTGAAAAATTTAAAAATATTAATTATTTTTCGATATATCGATTTTTTGAAAAAAAGGCGCTCTCGAAAAATTGGCTAGATCTTCTCAGCGGATAGTCCTACAGTAATGATTTTCGGTTTATTTTCTTCATAAAGTTATATTATCGTGCTGCTAAAAAAAAATTTTGACGATTTTATTAATTTTAAGAATCAAAAAATAACTAGAAAAGTTGCACTTTTTTTAGGTATGTTTTTTTCAAATAACTATTTCAATTTTTATTTTATGAAAATGACTTTTAAAGAAAGAAACTGCTGACATTTTTTCACAAATTAAAAAAAAAAAGTTTTTCTACGACCTTCTGGAGCCGAGATAATTTTTTTATTTAAAAAAAATTTAGAGGACGCAATTAACATTTTACAGCGATGCTCTTGATGGAGGATTAAATAATTATATTTTCAAAAAAAAAAAAAATAGTAGGATATGTTTACTTGAATTTTTAGTATTAGTAATTGAGTAATAAACTGAAGGGTGCAAGCGCTGAGTGCGTCAGCTGGACGGGACGGAAAAGTAGGGGAAAGCGGCGTTCGCTCGCTCTGAAAACTAATACGTGCAGTCTAAATGGCTCGCGCTTGCAAAATCTTTGATATCTCGGCTTCTGGACCACGTACAAAAATTCTTTTGTACTTAATCTGGGGTAGCAAACACGAATATTATAGTCATTTTTGCCTTACAAGCAAAATAGTCTTGTAAATGTTTAGTTTTTATTTAATTTACCGAAATGAAACAAGAAAACACAATTAATGGAAAAATGATTGCTCTTTCAGGTTTTGAATCAAGTTTCATGTTAGACATACAGGGTAAAAAGTTATTAACTAAATTTATGGCAAAATTGGTCGTAAGTGGCGCCCTCTATGAGCAATGCTGAAATTACAACACGCATCTTATTCGTCGCCTAAAAAAATATAGTTTCACAAATTTTCAAGTTCCTAACCTACATATTTTCAGAATAATCGCAAAAAACCATTTCACGTGTAGTATCTTCAGCTTTCGATTTTCCCATTGTTAATGAATCACCCTGTATATGTATATAGTATATGATATATAGTATAGTCTATATGATTTATAGAATGTGGTATATAAATCATGTAATATATAATGTATGATACATAATAAGTGATATATGGTCAATAATAACGGAAAACTGAAAAAAAAAGTTTGTTTTAAAAACTAATTTAGATCAAATATGAAAACAGTAAGCAGAAGAAGCCACTAATTCTTCTGATTGTCATAATTTGATAAAATATAAGTACGTCTTGAGAAATTTTTATCGTAAAACTATAAAATAGCGCATAATTTAGAAACTTTTTTTGACTGCACTTAATCGTGCTAATTGTTTACTCTAAACATCTACCAACTTGAATCATAGAAGAACGGAGATGCGAAAAATAATTGTAAGATTCGATCGACTTACCTGTAAGGAAGATCAATCTCAATTATTTGAGCATCGTAGTTCTTCTATGATGGGGCCCACCCGTCACTCTTTTTTTTTTACCCACAGCGCGATTGGTTCGGTCACAAAATGAACTGGCTGGCTATCAATAAGTAGTAACGGACCGTTACGAAACACTTTTTCCCTTTAAACCTGTGCGTGCGTCATGTATAAGTGAGACCTACCAACTTGAATCATAGAAGAACTACGATGCTCAAATAATTGAGATTGATCTTCCTTACAGGTAAGTCGATCGAATCTTACAATTATACAACTATGTATAAAATATCTATAAAATTATTACAATGAAAACTAAGAAGAACTATACAGGGTGTTTCTAAAATAGGGTTCCAAACTTCTGCTCCGTTTATAACTCATTAAAATAAGCCAAAAAGTTCCTATTAACATGTGCCCTAAAACGCACCTTTAGGAACTTATATGCCCTTAAAAGGGCTCAAACAAAACTGTTTTTTTTCTGTTATTGACAAAACGGTCGCAAATAAATAAAAAAAAAATTATGGGTCTTACATAACTTTTTACGTTAAATAACATGGGCTACTCCGTTCTTCGACATGCAAATCATATGCATCCCATTTAGGTTGATGAAGGGGGTTTTCGGCACGTAATTTTTTTTATTTCAATTTTTTTACAATTTCCTCTACAGATTTATAAAATCTTAACAATTTTACGTAAAAAATATAATTTTTGTCAAAATCGATATTTCCAATGGTTTTCGAGTAAATTGAATTTGAAAAATACTCTGCTCTTTCAGTTATTAGGCCAAAAATTACAAAAATCTGTTTACCATGGCAAATAAAAGACTGACGTTCAACGCTTAACAATTTAAGTTATTGATAAACTGTCAATTGAGCTTTGCAGTGTTTAATTAGTAAAAGTGGTGAGTGGAAAATTTAAGGTTTTGTTGGAGCCCTTTTAAGGTCATATAACTTCCTAAGGGTGCGTTTTAGGGCACGTTAATAGGAATTTTTTGGCTTATTTTAATGAGTTATAAATGCAGCAGAAGTTTGGAATCCAATTTTAGAAACACCCTGTATAGATAAAATTATTTATCGAATGAAATTCTTCTTTTCTTTGTCGGATTGTCTTTAATTAATTAATTTTCTTGTTCGTCGTCCATATTTTCGTGAAGAAGTATATAAAAGTAAAAAAAATATAAGTTAAATAAAAACTAAACATTTACGAGACTATTTTGCTTCTAAGGCGAAAATGACTATAATATTTGTGTTTAGCTATCCCAGATTAAGTACAAAAGAATTTTTGTACATGGTCCAGAAGTCGAGATATCAAAGATTTTGCAAGCGCGAGCCATTTAGACTGCAAGTCATCAGTTTTCAGAGCAAGTGCGCGCCCCCTATTACTCAATTACTAATACTAAAAATCAAGTTGATATCCTATTATTTTTTCTTTTTTTTGAAAGTATAAGTATTCAATATTAACCTCCATCAAGCGCATCGCTGTAAAATGTTAATTGCGTCCTCAAAATTTTTTTTAAATAAAAAAATTATTTCGGCTCCAGGTCGTAGAAAAATTTTTTTTTAAAATTCTTGAAAAAATGACAGCAGTTTCTTTCTTTAAAAGTCATTTTCATAAAATAAAAATTGAAATAGTTTGAAAAAAATGTACCCAAAAAAAGTGCAGCTTTTTCAGTCTTTTTTTGATCCTTAAAATTAATAAAATCGTCAACATTTTTTAACAGCATGATAATATAACTCTTTACGAAGAAAATAAACCGAAAGTCGTCACTGTAGGGCTATCCGCTGAGATCTAACCAATTTTCGAGAGCACCTTTTTTTCAAAAAATCGATATATCTCGAAAAATAATTAAAATTTTTAAATTTATCAAAAATGTACTTTTTTGGCGCCGCGGGCTATGCTTGCAGTAAATAGCAAGTAAGGGAACCTAAATGTAAACGAGTTATAGAAGAAGAGAAAAGAGAAGATTTTTAACGGTTTTTTCGATATATCTCGAAAAGTAACAAAGCAATCGATACTTATAAAAAATCAGTCGATAGATCTTTTTAAAACCTACAACTTTCTCATTTAAAATTTTTTCATCGGTGCTATATTTTTTTAGTTATTTTAGAAAAATGCAAAATTTTTTGCAACTTTGCGATTTTTTTTAACCATGTTCGCCATTTTGGATCGGGTTTAAAGAACTAGAAACTCAATTTAAAATTTAATTTTCTATACGGTTATATTTTTTTTGTCCAGGTAATAACTTTTGCAAATTTAACATCAATACGTGACAGAATGCTTGGACTATTAAGATTAATATCAATAATTCATGTCAATCTTAAAGGCAATTTTATTTAATTACATCTATAACCAGCACTATATAAAAACAGCAGTATCACAGTTAGATAGATTTTTACCCAGCATTCTACAAAAATTTTTTTGAAAACAGTCAAAAAATAAAGTTACAGGCTTGTATCACATTTAAGCGCAACATCATGAAGTGCTCGCCTAAAGATGTATCGAATTTGATGAAACTTGGTGATAGGACATTTTAAGGGATGCTGAATAAGAATACATAATCTGTTTTTTGGAAAAAGAATCATTAATACCAATTGGCTGTTTTGACATAAAAAAACACGTCCTAGTTGGCCGTATATTGCATTAATAAAACAGCAGTATTGCAGTTAGATAGTTTTTTTACCTTACATTCTAAAAAAAAATTTTTAAATCGACTATAAAAAACAGGTCCTAGTTGGCCATGTATTGTATTAATAAAAACAGCAGTATTGCTGCAGTTAAATAGTTTTTTACCCTATATTCTAAAAAAATTTTTGAAATCAGCCATAAAATATCACATCACATTTAAGCGCAACACCCTGTATATTACAAATATTTCAATTTTCCTTTATTCATATTTCTACTTTGCTGTGCTGTGGAGACCCTGTTTGACATTGAGTAATAGTATTATAAATCTAAAATACTATCAAATTTAATAGAAATATTAGGTGACTACTAGCTACCGTGCTAAAGAAAACAATTTTCTACTTTGCTATATGCTATTAATATGAAAAAAAAAGCAATACCTTTCCTCCTCGCTGCCAGGAAAAAGAGGTAAAAATATATTAGATTAAACCAAAATTAATTATTGTTCTAATAAATAAAAAAAAATAGAAAAATATTTTTGATTTCATTATAATTATGATTTAAAAAAATATCTCTTCGCAAAAAATTAATAATTATTTAAATAAAAACTATTTTAGTTATACCTGTTTTCGAAGATCATGCTCTCCTGGACAGCTTGATGTATCTTTTCTAACTCCTCAATGTGTGGTTTGTATGCGTATACGCCCTGTTCATACTCCTTAAGACGGTGCAATTGATCTTCAAGGGTACCATGTAGTCCCATACCGATAGCAGTAACCGCATCCAATTGACGTTCAATCCATGGACCGACAGCGTTGGCTTTTTCAGCAAACTGACGCCTGAGCATTTCATTATCTATGTGGATAGTTTAAGGAATTTTTCAAATTTATTGATGTTTTCAAAATTTATAGGAAAAAGAGCAAAAATTTAAGTAAATAAAGTGAAACCTACCACAGAATAAAAGTATAGCCTTAAAATTTTGTTTCCGGTAGGAAAAGTTGAATTTGTTTTTACACATAAACTGTACAAAAAAAGTTGAATACCAACATTCTTGGAGAAAAATTATTCTGAATGATGTAATCTTTATGTTTGTATATAAAAAATTAAGTTGATGGTGGTTGTTCAAAAACAAAACAGTGCATAGAAAATCTTATTCTAGACAAACTCCCAAACCGACAAACATTTTGATTTCTCTAAAGAAAATTATTACGCATTAAATTAAGCCCAATTTAATCATCTCGTTACGATTTCCAAGATAGCAATGTTATCGCATTCAGTTCAAAACACCTTGTATATTTTTTTGATAAAAGTTATGTCATGTTGCATTTTCAAATTACTAAAAAGGATACTTTGTTGTTTTCTAAGTTCGGCCTGAAGAGTAGCATCCCTCTGTGGCACCAACTGCCTAACTTCTCCCCATTTTCTGGTCAAGTCCTGCAAAGAAATCACCGTTCAACATATTTTCAAAAGTGGGGTACAATAAACCGACATTTTACCTCTAGTTCACCACCAAATCCTTCCTTATTTATGCACAAAACAGGTACAAAAAATTTAAATTGATTAAATTGATGATAATGATGAAAATGATGAACGGTGAATAGGTACAGTAATAAGGAAACATTTAAATAAAAAATTGCAATGAGTTAGACTAAATGGTGAATTAAGTTTTATGTGGAGGGTCTATAACTTGAGCGGCAAGAGAGCAACTTGAAAAATTCTCAACCTAACTATGAAAGAATGTAATTAGTGCCTTTATTTTAAATTAATTTTTCAATATGGCTTCTTTAAATTTCTATGTTCTTTCTCTAGCAATGTTCTATGTTTTTATGTTGTACCAGAAATAATTTTCTTGATCTTCACAAACAAATTTACATTTGCTACTAATTAGTTCATTTGATGAAAAATCGTTAGTAAATAAATATACCGTTTAACTAATAAGTATTATGGGAAACAACCGCCTGCCTAGCATTGACGTATACCCCCAAATATATAGTAGAATCACCCGCCATAAACCGGTTTTAAACTTATTGATTTTCATCAGGATACTAACAAACGATTTAGCTATTTGGATGTTTATGTTTCCCATATCGAGGCTTTAGTACGAAAACATGCTATCTCAGATTTCTGTTGGAAAACATGGTATCTCAAATTTCAGTTGGAAAGCATGCTATCTCAAATTAAGTTTGGAAAACATGCTATCTCAGTGTGACTAGAAATTTAAGTTGGCACATTGAATGATTGAAACCGTGCATTTATAATAAACTTATATAATATATTTTTAAAAAAGTAAGAAATGATTATGTTCAGGTACACTATTTATTTTATTTTTTTTTATTCAACATTTTTCAATTAATTTTGTTAAGTTACTGTTATAAACGACAAAATTGGTAATTAAAAAAATAGAATAATATGCAGTATCCTGCAACACTTACATTACTCGACGTTTTTTGAAATAACAAATTATATAAAAATAGGGTATACCTTACTATATAAAAATGTTTGTTATTACTAAAAATTATTCGATTTTTTTATCTAATTTATAGTCACTACTCTTACTTTTGTTAATAGAGTTAACATAATAACCAGAATATAAATATAATAAATAAAGTTGAATGATGTGTATTAGTGATGTAAAATAGCATGCTATTTACTTTTGGGTGATATATATCAAAGTATATATCAATATAGGTATATATCAGATGAATTTTGTTAAATATTGCTAATGCCTTGCTGATTAATTTGACACCAAATACATGTCATTTATATGAACTGTTAGAAAAGTTATCAAGTGATCTTTATTATTTTTCATATTTAGATCGGAATTTTTTATTTTTTTTCATCATATCTACATTGACACCTTATAGTAAAAGTAATAATCAATTTGAAATAGGTTGTTGTTTTAATTAATAAAATCATTATAATTATGATGGCAATGACTTCTAATTTTTGTTGTGTACTTAATATAATTCAATGACTGTTTATAGGCAAGTACACTGTTTATTAGCAATTTAGTTTTATCTACCTACAAATAAAAAATGGGAAGTTTCTAGAACAAGAAAATTTAGTCTGTATATCACAATACTTAAAAAAAATTAAAGATATAAAAATTGAAATAAAAATTATCAAAAACTTATGATAATAAAGAAACTGCTTTAAAGTAGTACTTACTTAAGGATGGGAAGGTAAATAATAAAAACTTAAAAAACAAAATAAACTTTACTCACATTTAACACTTAACAGAAAATATGGAAATAAATAAAATAAAACTAATAATAAACATATTTTGTTTTCCAATATGAAAAAATAAAAAATATAGTAAATCAAAATTAAGGCGTGGATAAATCACTGATCTTTTTCTGTAGCAAGTCTTCCAAATACAAAAAAATTGCCTGGCACGTACATAATTCTATCGTGTTCATTAGTGTCAGTGTCAATTGGGTCTTCCTCATTCTGTCCACTAATTATATTTAATTCATTTACCATATCCATATTTTGGTCATCTTCATCAATGGTTTCATTTGCTTCTTCTAAACCTTGCTCAATATTTTCAGAAAAAGTTCTCTGATTATTTTCAATATCAAATTCTTCGACACATTCATTTTCTAGATCTATATCTTCTGCCATTTCTTCGTCAATACTGTCTTCGCCATTAATATCATCAATTTGTTCATCATCAGTCTCATCATATATAATCAAGTCACTGTCCTCACTTGCTGTACTTTCACCCATTGCAATTTCTTCATCACTCTTAACTTCGGTTTCTTCTCCGGTAAGTAAATCGGTTTGTTGGAAATCTTCGTCATTTAATAACTGCAAATTGTATTTTACTGTTATTAACTTATTCGTTCTTTCTATGGTCAATCGATTTCGCTTTTTAGTTTTAGTCAAAGAGTACGTTTTCCAGTTGCGCTCACAACTAGCTGATGTTGGAGGGAAATTTAGTATTCTTGTGGCTACCTTTGACAACTCATAATTCTGGAAAAAACCCTTCCACCATATAGTAGGATTCGTACTGTTGGCAGCTCGCCAAATATTTGAATTACTAAATGGCCCTGCTCGGGCTTTATAATTTGCCAAATCTGACAATATTTTGTCCATATCGTAGTTCCGTATAGAAGCAAACTCAGCTATGAAATTCAAAGCTATATTCATATCATCTTCAGTCATTCTGTTACCTATTTCTTTCGGGTCCAAAAGATAAGCCGCTAATTGGACTGGGTGAAAAATAAAGGATTTTCTGTGTTCAAATATTTCTTTAGCCTTAATTATCTCTACATTATTTAGGAAATCCAACTTATTACAAAATAAGTCATCCAGTACTTTTATGTGGGAATATACTTTAGATAATAAAGAAGTATCTCCTTCCAGTGGTTTAGTAAATTCCGTAATAAAATTTACCTTAGGCCAAAACTCGTCCTCGTCTAAAATGTATCTACGAATTCGTGCGTCCACTATTGGACGAATATATTTATGCAACACAGCTGTTTGAAGAAAATCTTTGTTCTTTAAAACACTTACAAAAGATTGCACCATTGAGCCCCATCTGGTCTCAACATACGTTATTAGAGCAATTTCTTTATTACCATTATCGGTTAAATGAATTTCTTTTAAAACTTGCTTTGCCATATGCTTATTTTTGAAAAATTTTATAATATCTTTTATAGATGCAGTACATTTTGAAACTGAGGGCAGGCTGTAAAGATCTTTAAGGAGAAGGTTAATTCCATGAGCAATACATCCATAGGTTACTAAGTGTGGGTGTTTTTCTTTTAATAAACTCCATGCTAGTTTCATATTTCTCGCATTATCCGTCACTACGGCATCTACTTTTTGTGATCCCACTTCTTCTATAGCCTTAGATAACACATCTGCTATATATTGCTCTGTATGACTTTCTGTTTTACTATCTATCGTTTTGTAAAATATCGGTTCCGGTGTTGAAAATACTATATTTATTAAGGATATTCCGTTGATATCCGTCCAACTATCCGAAAGCAGGATCAGAGAATTGGCTTTACTTAATTTTTTACCAATTTTTTCCTGTATTAGATTGTGCTCCTTATCCAACAAACCTGTGGATATTTGATATCTTGACGGAGGACTGTAAGATGGTCGTATAGTTTTCAGAAATGTCTTGAAATATTTGTTTTCCACCAATGACAAAGGGGAACATGTGGCATATATTGCTCTAGCTAGTAGCGTATTCAATTGTAAACTTTATCACTTATGTGGTCGTAAAAGTTTAGAATGCTTGAATTTGAAGATTTTGTACTTTGTGTATCAGCAATAGGAATCTACAAAAATTATTTAGATACTTTGTAATCTTAGTAGGTAGATTTTTAATTAAATGGTTAAAAAAGTAGTACAATTTAAATGAGAAATTTAAGTAAGTAGATACCTGATTTTCTTTATTCTGAGAACTTCTGTTTTCTTGAGAAAACAACCTTTTAATTTCGGCTGGCGCTTTTGAACAAACTGATAAGTGTTTTTCCATTCTCCTAGGATTGGTTATAAACATTTTTTTACAATATATACAAGTACAGGTATTCCTCTCGAGTACCTTTTATAGTATTTCCATACAAGGTTTTGTTTACGTGGCATTTTGATTTTTGAATAACTTTTTATTTTATGATTTGCTTGACAATGACAAGCCACCTCAACTACCACCATAGATAAAAGAGTTAACTACCACACCACAAATTTTTTGTTTTAAAATGTAGGTAAGGTTAAGTTTGAAATTTGGCTTTGTTGGTGAAATGGCGGGAAAATTGATATATATCAGCTATTAACATATATATAATAGCCGATATGTATCAAAAATTGATATACAGGGTCGGAAAGTCCCCATGGTTCATCGGCAGTTACGTGAGAGCGATAAAGTAAGTCATAGAAATCCGTGCGATAGAGAAAGATGGCTATAATGAAGGCGTCTAATAGTCACCGCCCATTTCGCCCTTCCACAAATAAGAAGTGGATCTGCACACAAAAAAAATCAGACAAGAGTACGCTATTAATTTTGATATCAAAGCAAACTTGTATGAAAATAATAGAATAATTTGTAGTAATAACAAAAATTATTATATATTATATTACTATTTTTTTAATAATTTGTTATTTCAAAAAACGTCGAGTAATGTACCTACGTGTTGCAGCATACTGCATATTATTCTATTTTTTTAATTAACAATTTTGTCGTTTATAACAGTAACTTAACAAAATTAATTGCAAAATGTTGAATAAAAAAAAATAAAATAAACAGTGTAAACATTCCTTACTTTTTTAAAAATATATTATATAAGTTTATTATAAATGCACGGTTTCAATCATTCAATGTGCCAACTTAAATTTCTAATCACACTGAGATAGCATGTTTTCCAAACTTAATTTGAGATAGCACGTTTTCCAACTGAAATTTGAGATAGCATGTTTTCCAACCGAAATCTGAGATAGCATGTTTTTGTACTAAAGCGTCGATATCATGTTAAAAGTTTAATTCACCTAGTGCGACGCTAGTCAGATTCTCATAGTATCTACAGATTAGTAGGTCACTTTCTGCCAGTATGATCAAAGCAAACTTGGTAGCAGTAAGTATTGAGTGAATGGTATTTAAGATATGAAACATGGTAGATCAACCTACAAATAGCTAAATCGTTCGTCGGTCATCTCACCTATGTCATACTGATGAGAACTAATAAGTTCAAAACAGGTCTACATCAGTTGATTCATATAATGAATAATCTTTGTCGTTTACTTACTACATATTACGGGTGTGATTTAATACTGGATGGGGCATATAACCTACAAAGTAGTTGTTTCCCATAAATATCATCAATTAAAAAGTTTAATTCACTTAGGCCCAGTACTTAAAGTTCTAATTAAAAGCATTGGTTAATGCCGATAAAAAAATAATTATTTAATAAATATCTACTACTGTATTTTGAGCTACATCTACTAGAACATTAAGTTTAAAGTAGGTACCATTCAGCCAGACTAGAAACATTTGCCAAGGTAGACTCATAAATGCAACTGTAAGAGAAACGGATATATCTGTTTACCTATATATATATGTAATAAAATTAAATGGAAAACAAGAAATAGAAGTTTAATTTAATATTTTTTCTTTTAATTACACTGATATGGTGATGGAGCACTGAGAGATTTCTAACCTCAATCTTCAATGTGTGTTGCGATGTTTTGACTTAGTTCTGAACATAATTTCTTATAATTACCTACTAATCTTTAAAATAAAGAGGTTGTAATAAATGTTGAGTTTCTTATAAAATACAGTAAAAAACAGTCGCATACCTTAGTCTGTAAAAAAAACTCCTGAGCCCATTTATTTAAATTATTTCATCGATCTTGAACTGTATACAGGGTGTTTCTTAAATAAGTATGTTCCTTGAAAAGAGTGATAGAGGGCACAAAAATAATCAGCTTTTATTATTACTTATAAAAAAACACATGAAGGATTAAACAAATTTAAAATCATCCTTGGTGCAGCAGCCAGCTGTATCTGATGTCAAAGCTGCGTCGCTTTAAATTTTGTGTTCGAAAATGCTGAAATTTATTCAAACCTCGTAACACAAAAATTAAATGAATAAACTAATTACTTTCCAATAGATGACATGCTCTACAAAAATTGTTCAAAGTTGTTTCCATGTGCGAATAAACATGCCTCCAAACGACGGCAAAAATTCTGTCACCAAAAACACAACACCACACATTCACTGAAAATCGTTGCTGGAACCGAAATCTCTGTACATGAGAATTTGCATCACACCAATAGTGAATGATGTGAAAATTTAGCAAGCCTTCTCTAGTAAACATTCATCCGTAAAAAGCAGCTTACTTGTAAAATCCGGATCTTGTGCTATTTGATGTCGAAATCATTGGCAAAATTCCACACGGAGCTGAAAATCATTGTTATTTAATGCCTGAACCCTTTGTACGATAAACCCTTTGTATGATAAGCGTGTAATAATTGTTCCCGTAGTACATGGTACTGTTAGATACACCCACTTTTAGGACAATGTCACTAGTGTTGTGTCTCCGATTTTCCTCAACGAGGTTTATGCTTTCTTCATATGTCAGGTGGACATTCTCGGTATACTTTAACCTTTGAACTGCCTTTTGCACTGTTCTACTGTTAGGTTGTCGTCTATTATGGTATTGGACCGCATTCAAACGACAGGTCTCATTTAAATTGTAATGTCATTCTCCCATTCTCCCTTCATTAACATCATATCTGCTAGTTCTTGATCAGAAAACATTTCATATGCCGGCTAAGTAATACTGCAATACACAACGCACGTGCACAAGATGCACAGAATCGGCTTACATTTATGATTAACTTCCTTGATTAATTTTCTCGAAAACAGAAGCATTTGGACCATTAATAAAAGCTGCTCATCTTCGGGTTCTCCATCACCCTTTTCAAGGGACGCACTTATTTCAGAAACACCCTGTATATGCGCTGATCATTAATAAATTGAATGACTTTGTAATCATCTTCAAAAATGTCTTCAAAATCGAGATCCATTTGAAAATAACATAAAATTTCATAGAATTATTCGGAATTCGATTAGGTATCTGTTTCTCTGCTGTGAAATTCAAATTAGAATTAATGAAATATGGAATGCCGTTTGGTAGAATTCGACTGTAGATTAACTCAACGATCAGTTTTAGCAGCGGGTTGGTAGGCCTGTTAATTTAGCAAGATCAGCGTTAACCAGACGTTAGTTGTTAACCAAGAAAAAAGTACAAAGTCCATGAATTAAATTTTAATGGTCCCATATCTTTAGTTAATCAAGAAGCAAAGTACCGGGCCTGTGTGACACTAGTCATGCTGTCATAGTACCTTTTGATTAGATCACTCTCTGCCAGCAGGTACAAAGCAGTGCTTTGTGCCAGTAGGCACTGAGTAACAATGTCATTAGAATTTAACAGATACTTTTTTAAGTTAAATCTCACCCACACTTAAATGAGTAAATTTTACCAAGATGACAGCACAATATTTAAGCTTTAACTTAAAGCTATGTTAAAACACATGTTTAAAAACAAAATGATTGAAGATGATTGATGATTTGAAATTTTGTAGTTAATTGAAACAAATATCAATTTGTAATGTGCCACAAATATTTCTAATAATAATGATATTTTTCAGAACTTTTTTCTCTTCAAATAATCCTCGTGGAACAATTTTTTGCAAATGAGGTGATTCAAATTTAAATATTGTATTTAATACAAAAGAACTTACATGGGCTGTTAGAGTAGTGTAAGGATTCTCTAGCCCTCCAGGTACTTGGTGCTGCTTAACAATAGATTCTACTTCCCTAACAAGTCCTACAATGCTTTGGTACTCCTTGTCAGCTTCTCCCAATGTTGCCTGAAATCAGTTGTTAAGTCATTACCTTCACACGAATCTTATTCCAAAATTATACCTTGAAATGATGATGTGCATCAATAAGTCCTTGGATTTCTTCAACGGTATGAACAATGAAGATATCCACTAAGTCCTCACGGGTTCCATCCAACCAGTTATTGAATGGAGCTGCACGTTTAGCAAATTCCAAGTGGAGAATATCGATCTTTTCTAGAATCCTTTCCGCGTCATCTAATGCTTGACGACGACGCTGCGTTAGGGCTCCTAGTCTGTCCCATTGGTCACAAATGCGTTGGCACCTTGCATTCACACTGACACTGTCGTGGTATTCCAAAGTACTGGAGAAATTTACGTAAGGATTAAAGAAAATTTTAAAGTTATATAATAAGTACAAACGACAATTGAGAAAATAATCTAAACAAATTAAGTAATTACTTGAATTACTTATTTCATTGGAGTTTGGTTGTTACGACTCCACTTTTACTGATATATTTGTAACACATTTTGCTAGAATAATTTTCAGTTAACTGTTCAGTAGGTATGATATAATTTAACTGTTCCTTGAGATGTTATAACCGAACCCCACTGTACATACAGGGTGATTCATTAACAATGGGAAAATCGAAAGCTGAAGATACTACACATGAAATGGTGACGCAAACATGCCTTATCCGAAAGTTGATAGTTTCGGAAATACAAGGTGTTGAAAGTTGAAATTTTAAATCGTTTTTTTTTGCGATTATTCTGAAAATATGTAAGTTAGGAACTTGAAAATTTGTGAAACTATATTTTTTTAAGCGACAAATAAGATGTGTGTTGCAATTTCAGCGTTGCTCATAGAGGGCGCCACTTACGACAAATTTTACCGAAAATTTAGTTAATAACTTTTTACCCTGTATGTCTAACATGAAATTTGATTCAAAATCTGAAAGAGCAATCATTTTTCCATTAATTATGTATTCTTGTTTCATTTCGGTACCTCGATCCGTTTTCGAGAAAAATCGATTTAACGAACATTATGTTTTGATAATACGAGAAATTAAAAGCAAAACAAACTAAGTGTTTCTTCATGTTATTACAACAATTAACAGTAAAACAAATGAAATACTGAATAATGATTTAAGGTAATTGTTCGAAGAATCCACCGTTGACACTAATACACTTTACATGTTTTCTGAGAGATCTTCGGGTTTGAAACAACATATTGGGATTGCATCTGACTTCGTTGGCAAATGCTGACATAGCCAATCCAGCGATTTGGAAAACTGCATCTAAATATGCACGCACTGGCCGAGAAAAATGCGGTGGAGCTCCGTCGTGCATGACCACATGTCTCTTCTTAAATAAGCCTTCAAGCCGTGGAAGAATTTTTGCTTGGCCACCCAGAAGTCCGGACTTCAATCCTCTTGATTATTCTTTTTGGTCTCGAATGAGAGATATAGTTTACAAAGAATCTATTGGTTTGCATGAAGAGTTGTGGCAAAGAATACAAATTGCTGCCAACAAAGTCAGACGCAATCCCAATATGTTGTTTCAAACTCGAAGATCTCTAAGAAAACTTTGTGTAAAGCTATCAGTGTCAACAGTGGATTCTTCAAACAATTACTTTAAATCATTATTACGTATTTCATTCGTTTTATTGTTATTTGTTGTAATAACATCACGAAACACTTAGTTTGTTTCGTTTTTAATTTCTCGTATTATCAAAACATAGTGTTCGTTAAATCCATTTTTCTCAAAAACGGATCGAGATACCGACATGAAACAAGAGTACATAATTAATGGAAAAATGATTGCTCTTTCAGGTTTTAAATCAAGTTTCATGTTAGACATACAGGGTAAAAAGTTATTAACTAAATTTTTGGTAAAATTAGTCGTAAGTGGCGCCCTCTATGAGCAACGCTGAAATTGCAGCACGCATCTTATTTGTCGCTTCAAAAATATAGTTACACAGATTTTCCAGTTCCTAACCTACATATTTTCAGAATAATCACAAAAAAACTATTTAAAATTTTAACTTTCATCACCCTGTATTTCCGAAACTATCAACTTTCGGATAAGGCATGTTTGCGCCAATGGTCACCAATTCATGTGTAGTATCTTCAGCTTTCGATTTTCCCATTGTTAATGAATCACGCTGTATATCACAATACAGGTTGTCCAAATATTCCATGCAGGTACTCAGAACTGCCACAGATTCTTGGGGTTAATCTAACTATTTAAAAATTGACATAACCCCTATTCGAATTATTAATATTGGCAAAAAAAAAGATTTTTCTGAAATAACCAACTCTAAAATGCCTTATCCGATTTAAATGAAAATTGGTATGCTGGTACATGTGTCAAGATGTCACTTTTTAATATAGTAACAGAAATAAATAGGTAATTATTGCTATAGATATGGAAAGAATAGATGCACCACTAAGCAAATAAAATGTCGGTATTTTTTTTAGATGAATTTACAAGTAAATGTTTTCCATAGTTATGAAACAATGTCCCATATAAACTGATGGTTCTGGCAAATGCAGATAGGTGACAATTTTGCTTGGTACACTTCCAGAAGTATGGATTCCAACTGTCTGGACTGTGCATTTACCATTTCTATAAGTTAGGAAAAATCGGTCGTGGGGCGTCTGTTTATTACGCAGGGTTAAATATTTGTTAAATAATTCTACAGATTTTACTTTTCCCTCAAACTCTGAAGTGATCACAAATATTCGGGGCCTGTTGGTCTTTGTTTTAGTTACATGAACAACCAGATTTGTTTTTTCATGCTCTATGTCACTTACTTTTACATTCAAAAGTTCTTCATTACGTAAAGCCCAGCAGTGCCAAACACAACACAAATCTAAAATAATTACTACACTTATATCAAATTATTTTTGAAAAATTTGTATAAATTCTTCATCAACAAGATTTTATTTGGTGCATTTAGTAAAAATTGAAGTATATCCTCTTGTGAAAGAGTTTTGGACTTTTTCCTTTTGTTTTAAAAACGCCATAAGTTTTTTATATCTACTAATGTCAGCATCATTTTTTACTGAAAGCGTTGCTTTCACCAAAAATAATACGACCATATTGACGGAGAATACTCTTTCGATAACTCGGAAAAATATGCCAGTAATACATTTTCATTCTTTTTTAATTCCGTGTTTCCATGTTTCTTGTGCCATTCGACTGATTTTTGTGGTACAATTTTGAAACACGTTTCAAATGACTTTTCCCGAATTTCAGCCGGCGTGCACTGAATGTCTTCCATCATTTTCTATAAATAATAATTCGTGACGAAACTTTTACTGTTGGGGTTGTGACAGCAACAAACGATTTCTGATTAATGTCATACAGTAATGGCTATGTTGATAAATATTTGCATTAGGTAAAATGCTTTGCTTTTGGAAATCACTTAGGCAATGCAAGGCTCTATTGATGGTTGGCGATAAAATAATTTATTCTGTTCCTTTGAAGGAACAATCTTTCCATGTAATAAATTTTTAATAATTCATTCATCCACCATTCTTATTTCTGTTATAAAAAAATTATATATGACAAATGGTAGCTAATGTTCATTCTATCCTATACCACTGAACTACACAATGCAGCTCTTAAGTTTTAAGATTGATTGTGGTGAAGTGAGTGGAGGTATTTATGTGCAGTCAACGGAACTACGTAGTGGGAAGCCTTCCGAGCAACCGAACAAAATTTATAACAAAAAATTTATAAAAAAAACAAGCAATAATTATCGGTCATTTCAATAATTGAGTACATACTTGAGTAGCTTTTTACTTAAAAAATCTAAAAACGAATTAATATGTCAAGAAGTGATTAGCATATTAAATTTCATTTGAATAAAATACAGTATTTAGAGTTATTTGAAAAAATTAGCAAACTTAACTCTAACAAATAACTGAAGCAACTTTCGATAAAAATAAGTTAGTTGAATCCATTGCAATTAAATGTACACCTAATATTGGGATATCATATATAAGTAATCAATAACAATAAACAACACTAAACAATATTTACTTAAGTTCCTGAGCAATAGCAGCAATCTGTTCAACACGGTCCTGATGAGCGGCAAGATCTGATTCAAAGGCCTCATGTTTCTTTTTAAGGGCCTTGAGTTCGTTGAGACGACACTGCCTAAAGTCCTGACTTTGGAGCATTTCTTCCTTACCACGTGTCCATTCCTCATGGGCATCAGCTTTATGTTTGAATTTCTGGGCCAAATGCTCCAAGCGTTCGAGACGCATCATCTCGGACAGGAGCCATTCCTCAAATGATTTCTCAGCATGCTCTAGGCCCTTCCATGCATTTGCAATGTCCTAAAGAATGATACTTTATCACACAATAGACCTATAACTTTATATCAAATTTCGACATTACCGATGGTTTATGCATTTATATGAACATCTTTTAAGAATATAAAACACTCAATTACTGGCCATACACCAGCGGAACAAACTGTAGTTGATGATCAAGTGGGACCAATTACAAAGCCCGGTGAATTTTATTTGGAGATTCCGATCCATCGTGTACTGATTGCCTAGTAAGGGAATCATAAATTTAAATGCTAGGAGTTGATAAGCTGGCAAATTTCAAATATTAGAAATGACTAACTTAAATCTATAATAAGGCTTATGTTCCTTTCATTGTGCATGAAGTTCATGAGCTCAAAAAGGCAATAGCGAGTAAGGGTGTTCATTACTTTAAAAAAATATTGGTGGTTGGGCACAATCTAAAATTATTGTGAGAAACGTATGAACACAACATAATGATAAATGTGTTGAATAATAAAATTTCCTACAAAATCATTAGATCTTATTTATTTATTTGAAAATACACCGTTCTATGGTTACACCCAATTACAGCTAGGACAGAGGGGTGTGGATGGGAAATTATATTAGAAAAAAAACCATAATGAAACAAAAAAGAGTCAATGTAACAGAAAGTAGTAAAATTAATGTTTAAAATATGATTTGAGTTGTAATTAAAAATGTTAATGTCACTGCAATAGGTACTTAATATGAATTCTACACATAAAATGTAAAGGAAGATTTTGTAACAAGATTGATCGCGCTTTTCCCAGATGAAATGTTCGTGATATCAGGATTGTAGCAAATTTTCTCTTGTAACTGATGGGATTATAGATGAACAATCTATTGTGAATAATTTTCCCAGACAGCACCATATATTCTGAGAATATTCTCTAGACCTTCTAAAAAGATTATATATATTCTGAATAAACCTAGAATATTCATAGAATATTAATATGCTTATAAAATATTCGTAGAAGATCCCTTTTTAAATATGCATATGATATTCTCCATAGATATGCTAATAATAATATCTCAGGAATATTCTTCAACTAATATTCCTAATACATTCTCAATAGGATATACGTAGTTTAAAAAAACTGTAATTTTTAATTAATAGGCAATAAAACGGAATACCTATTCTAATTTAACAATTTGGAGGCCCTATTTAAATCGAATTTGCGCTTATTCCAATTTTATGCAAAAAGTTGAAAATTAATCAAAATATTATGTTGTTAATGTTGGTAGTACCTGTCGTATGTTTTGTATTTGTAGTTGCCAGTTGGTAATTCATTGCAGTTGGTTAGAAAATGGTTAGCAATGTTAGGTTAACATGTTCTTGTCCATCAATACAATATATTATAATTTGCACCGAGTACAATTTAATCAATTTACAATAATAAGTGCTGCATAAACAATTAATTATTATTATTAAAGTATTTTGTATTTTGCACAAAGCAGGTTTAATGCTTTGTGGTGTTTGGTATGCTTAAGATTGATTAGAATTAGAAACTGTGACAAAATGGCAGAAAGAAGAAAGGAGACCTGGAGACCATATAAACTACAAAGTAAGTTTCCTTTAATGCTATACTATTATTTGTTTAAATTAACGAAATGACAAGAAAACGAATGTGGTATGTATTGGCAGTTTCATAGAGATTAATGAAGTTACAACAAAACTACCTTCATAAAATTCATTGGAAAAGAACTCATCTAGTGGAAGTGTCACTAAGCCTAAATCTTTGCAAAATTCCGTCCTAGAACTATCTCTTATAAAACCCAGAAATACATTATAATCCTAACTATACTACTAGTAACACTGAGATTGATACGTTATTTGCTGAGATCTTAGTCAATCTCTCAGGTATATAGAACTGGCTTTAGTTATAAAATGAGCTTGGGCCAATCACTTCTTGTTTTCATTTTTACACTTCTAACGTTTATTGTGGTGGAGAAAATAGGAATACATTTTCTACTAAAAGTTAAAGAAGTAGGTACGTTCAATTGAAAATAGTAATGATATCAAAAAAGTGGAACCGTTTTATCTAAAAAGGTTCTTATGAATATTATTAGTTCAAATTTTTTTCACATATTGACATACAGTCCAGCAAAAAGAAAATGCAAAAATATATATTTTTGTTTCAGAATTGGTAACCGAGAAGAAATAGACTGAGAGAGATGCCAGAAATGTTATTAGTGAAAAAAATAAAATAAAATAAATAGTTAACCAATTTATTATTAAGAGTAGTTATTACCCTCGTCCCATATTTTATATTTTTAGCCATGAATATTAGTCTAATTAAATGGGCCTTTAAATCGCAATTTTGATCAACTTGCCTGAATTTTTTATATAAGTTAGTTTAAGGTATATAATAACAATTAAATGACAGTAATTTTTTTTTTCAAATAAAAAATTCAGGCAAGTTGACCAAAATTGTGATTTAAAGACCCATATAATTGGACTATATTCATAGTAAAGTTTAAAACATAGGTTCATAGAACATTACTAACATGTTCAGAGAACATACCCAGAAATATTCATGTAATATCTATCATATTCAATTTCACATCTATAATATATTCTAGGTAGGTACATTCTTATAATAATCTGACTAATTAAATATTGTACCAAGTATATTCGTTTAAGAATATTCTGATTTTAGATATTCTATATATATATTCCTTGAATATTTCTGAATATCTACAGAATATTTCAAAATGTATATTCTAAGTTTATCTGAGATATTCCAATATGATGATTCTATGAATATTCTCAAAAGTATAAATATATTTAAAACAGATTCTAGGAATAACCAAATGTTAAATCGAATATACTTGGATTATTCTGGGAATATATATTGCTGTCTGGGTTATAAAGAAAAATGTGGGAAAAATATTCATGTATAGCACTAAACAGGAAAATAGAAAATGAGTCAAGAAGACTACGTTGAGGATACTTAATACATGGGTGGATAAGCACCATGGGCATAAAATGTAGTAATTTCAAAAATCTTTTAGATATTTTCTAACAAGTAAAACATAGTAAAGCAGTTTCAAAGAATTTATGTTAATCAAATTGTTGGTACTTCATACAATGGAACCCAATGTTCTAAAGCCTGTATAGACAATGCAATTTAGTTGCAGCAACAGAATTGTGGGGATAAAATTGCATGCTTATTATCACACAATGGGACAGAATTGCTGCAAGTTGTTTAGTTTGCAGTAGTGTTACCAAGTGTGCATTGTTTAACATGTAAAATATCTTGTATGTATCTTTTAAAAAATTATTTTTTATTCAAAAAACAAAACATTGCATTGAATGAAAATTTAAAAGTAAATTGCTGTATAGCTTTAATAGTGGCTTTAACGGTGTTACTAACTACAGCCATGACCAACAGCTAACAACAGTTAGGTTGGTAATATACAAATCTTCATAAGTAACTAGAATCCATGCAATTTTCTTGCACGGAATAGAGCGTGTTCCAATTCATGCAATTCAGTTGTCGGAACAGAATTGCATAGTCTGATAAGAAAAATTTCATGGATTCTATAGCGGTAACCAAATCCCTGCAACAAAATTGCATTGTCTGATACAGGCTTAAGTGTCTCACCTGCAATATTTGCGATATGTGTGAAAAAGTTAGTTGCGGATAAAAAATAACACTAAGATCCCCGAATGTGGCTGGTCTTTGTAAGTTTATGTTATTTAAATTATAACTAAAAAATAAAAAGATAATTTGCGAGTAAATCAGGTACACCGGAAGAAGGTAGAAATTCAATAAATTAAAAACCATTGTAAACAACATACTGGCTTCTACTGATTAAATATGATTTCAGTAACTGCAAAAGTGGATTAGAAAAGCCTATTTCAGACTGGTTTAAAAATATTTTATGATGAATCATGGTATCTGGGTCTCCTGTGCGTATTATCTGGAATGCTTTTAACAAACCACTGTATCCCAACAAATGGCACAACCAGCAGAAGGGCAGAAGACCCTCTCAAGTTTTTGAGCTGTTACCACAAAATTGTTCCAAAATATACTCACGGTTTAATATGAAAAAAATCTATTTTTTCTTTGTTATTCTAGAGGTTTTTTGCTGAAAACAGATCACTTTTTACAAGTAATATCAAAATATGTATTTATTTACACACGACCATAATCCCCTCAACCTTCTAATTTTTTTTTTGATCGCAAGCATCACATTTGCAATTACTCGTTTCTTTTTTCCTCAATCCTCCTTTTACATGTAAAGAAAAGTAAACATTATAATTTCAATCCACTATTTTTTTTTAGTTTATTCAAAGGATGAAATGAACTGCCTTAAATGGATCAACTTCTACCATTGCCTTATTTAGGATGACATTGAAAGTGGAGTTTTCTTCTTTAGGTTGTTTTTATTGTTCCAGTTTTGTTTATTAGGAAATGCATTCAAAAAAATAACAAAAAATTAAAAAATTTAAAACGTAAGAAAACTTACTCATTTTGAAATTTAACTAACAATTGTAGAGTCTGTAAATATTACAAGAAATATTACTTGGACTATTTTGTCTTATCCACCTATCAAGGAATATATCATTTAAATAACCATGAATTTCATGTCATAAGTGATGATGTGCCATCATATAAAAACTACATATATCTTTTGACACATATTCAGTGGTAAGTCTTGTTAACATAACAATTATGGCAAATTATTTAGCAAAACATGTACACATTTGACATCACTTACAGCGTTTTCTATTCCTTTGCACTTTTGTCCATCCTCTACTATTATATCTAATAATAAAGGATGGAAATAGTGCTTATTGAGTGCAAAAATACAGATGAATGAAAAACGTTGTTAATTTGAAGAGTAAAATAAAATGTCCAATAAGAGCACCTACCAATTAGACAAGGCGAAAACCTCGCATTCGTGGGAGAAATTTTCCGACTCGATTTTTTTGCATATTCAGATTCGTGAGATGTTCCTTAACATGAATCGAGATGATGCCGGCCGGAAATCTGGTGCTCATTTGTTTAAACAAACTTTTTTTAAACAAATTGTAAAAATAGGAATTTTTTTTAGGTTTTTTTTGCACGTTATAAATAAAAAAGTTCCTGTGCACTATGCCTCTAAAATTGATAGCTTGAAAGTTATAAACAATTTAAGTTGTTAAAAATGCGAAAATGACGATTTTCAACGGCCGATTTCCGGGTTAAAAATTGTTATTTTTAATGTTGCCAGGTACCTAAATTAAAGTTTAAACATCCCCCTACAAGATGCTGAAGAGTTTTTGTGACTCGCATTATTCTAAAGCTTTGTTTTTTAATTGTTAATAAAGCGCTATGAGCCGTGCGCGCGCCTCTCTCATACGCGGATTCACTATTTCGTCTAGCGGATTCAGCTTATGTTCTTATTTGAATTTAGCATTCTAAGTACTATTACTGCTCCTAAAATAATAAAAAAATTGATTATTTAAATTTCATAACTCATAATAATTTTATTTAATTAATTCAAAACTGTACGAATAGAGTGAAAAAAAAAATAAATAAAAGGGCAATAGTATCAAATACATTTGAATTTTATTAAAGAACATTTATTTAATACTGCATCTTATTATTATCATCACACATTTATTCAATCATATGAATTCTCACACTGTTCTATGTTACAACCACATAACAACCACATAGTCTTTTCCTACAAGAACAAGCTTTAGTCTTACAGTTTCTTGTACATTTACATTGTTTAACTAAGTCTTTGGGTAATTCACCTGTTTCATTTTGATAACCAAAAGCTGTGAAATCCAAATATTGATATTATTGAGGAAAAATAACTTTATTAACAATTAAAAAAACAAGGTTTTAGAATAATGCGAGTCCCAAAAACTCTTCATCATCTTGTAGGGGGATGTTTAAACTTTAATTTAGGTACCTGACAACATCAAAAGTAACAATTTTTAACCCGGAAATGGGCCGTTGAAAATTGTAATTTTCGCATTTTCAGCAAATTAAATTGTTTATAACTTTAAAACTATCAATTTTAGAGGCATAGTACATAGAAACTTTTTGTTTATAATGTGCCAAAAAACCTATAAAAATTTTTTCCGGAGTGAAAAAACCTATTTTCACAATTTGTTTTAAAAAAGTTTGTTTAAACAAATGGGCACCAGATTTCCGGCCGGCATCATCTTGATTCATGTTAAGGAACATCTCACGAAACTGAATATGCAAAAAAATCGAGCCGGAAAATTTCTCCCACGAATGCGAGGTTTTCGCCTTGTCTAAATAACAATCCCTAATCTGCAAATTATTACTCAAATTTAGTTTTCTGAATTGCATGTGGATTTTCTACTAACTACAAGAGTGTAATTCTAAGTTATTTAATCTGTTGCGACTAAATATTGTCTTGTCAATTAATAATAACACATGTCTTGTAAAATTTCTCTCATAATGTAATCAATATTCTAGCATGTTCTGTGTATCTTTCACAATGTTCTTGTTATTGAATTGTACTGTATTTAGTGCTTATTGTATGAAAAAAACAAATCCCCATTGGGCGGGATGGACTCTTAAATTACTATGAAATTGACCAAAGTGGGATTAATCCAAGAGCGATTTTCTCAGAAACCGTTAAAGATAACGATTTGAAACAAGAGTACCTTTTTAACGTAAAACAGTTCGGGAAAACGGAATTTGCTGTCCAATTTATTAAAAAGTCAAAGATGAAAAAGTTACACACGCAAAGTACCAAGGGCCCCCCCGTACCCATCCCAATGGACCTTGTGGAAATAAATGGATTAGTCCATCAAATTGCTCAACAAAATTTAGCTGTGTATACCAAATTTCATTCATTTATCACAACGCGATTGAGAGATATTGCAAAAAATGATTTCCATTCCTCCCTCGTCAATGGGTCCCTGTGCCCTTAGGAAGCATTTCCGGACCCATGTTCATATGAACTTTTTTACTTAGTTTTGATCATAGAATCGGCCTGTTCAGGGTTGGCAGCTAATTATGAGACACCCTGTATTCCAGTTAACAAAAGAGTTTAAAAGTTATTTAAAAACATATATAAATTTATACCTACAAATAACAGTTAAAATTTATTTTGTATTAGCGGTCTTAAATTAGGACAATCTTCGACGGAATTGGTCCGACTAGAGTGGTCAGTGTTTATCGATCAAATGGAATTCATTAAAAAGATCTACTGATGTATGGCCAGATACGCATTTATTTTTACTGATCAATAAAATAATAATAATAAGATACTTACAGAAACCATTTTACCTTCCGTGGGCATATAGGCCGGCCTGTTAGACAACCGCAATTTGGTCTGCAGCGTGTTGAAGTTGGTCTCCAATTTCGCTTTCTGTTCAACACGTGGTGGTTTATGCTTGCGACGATAAGTTCGGTATTCCTCCAGTTTCTTTTGAACACCTGCAAGAGAGTTGTCTGTCTGTCGCGACGCTAACCATGGCA
Organism: Anoplophora glabripennis; assembly: GCF_000390285.2. NCBI lineage: Eukaryota > Metazoa > Arthropoda > Insecta > Coleoptera > Cerambycidae > Anoplophora > Anoplophora glabripennis. The sequence goes on along the minus strand of NW_019416574.1, from coordinate 164,650 downwards.
TGGTGCGACGGATCCATTCCAGTAGCTAAGTTTTTCATAAATGGTATTTAAATATTTACTGATATAAGTGACTATACTTACGTCGCTTGCAAGACGTTCATATTCTTCCATGAGGCGTTCATTTTCTTGGTTCACCTTGAGGACCTTGCAGATTCTATTTGCAGCGGTCTCAGCCTAGCAACAAGATTTTATGAGAAAATGTTTTTAGAAATATACAGGTATAACAAGATACCACCGTTAACTATTTTTCAATAAATATCCATAGTTTTATAACTGAAAACACTGGTGAATCAAAATGTTACTCAGAACAAAGTTTAAATATGTAATAGTTTTTAAAGAGTGAATATGAAATACTTTTAATTTAACTGTCTTTTTGTTTTATCAAATGATGAAGTGATGAGATTATTATTTCAATGTTATAAAATAAAAAAATATGTATAATTAAATATATGAAAATACGTTTTTTGGAAATTGTTAACAAATGGTTAAATTATTTTATTCAAATTTGAAATGTATTGTAGTAGTTTTGGTTTTTAGTATCACAGTCGAAGGAAGTTGCCATAGAATTTACATACAGGGGCTTGATTTTTGAAAACAGGAGAATTAGTTCATTAGAGAAAATTACGTCATTTTCTCTTGACACACAGATAATGTGATTTTTGAAATTTTCTTGTGGAATATTTTCTCTAGATATCAAGAGAAATAATTCCACAGGGTTTTGTCGGGGGAATTGGCGTTTTCTCCGAATAGTTTGAATCCAAATGTCATCTCATGCTCATGCGCGAAAAGTCACTTCATTCATTCGCTGTTCGAAGGTGCGTAATCATTTGAAATTTGAAATTTGTAATGGATCCAAATAATTTATTATTAATTCTAAATATAATGAATAATTTGCAAGCTGCAGAAATTGTAAACCATCCGCGACAACATTAATTAAACCATTTAAAGTTTCAGCAATATCTGACCACTGTTTTTGGGCCTTTTTGTGAGTGAAAGTAGAAGAAAACTTTCATTTTAAAAAGTTCTTCGTTGTTTCTAAGCATATTAATTTCTTTTTTGCGCTTTCGACGTGAACGAACGCTTCATCATAATTATAATAATATTAAATTTTTTGTGTTTTCAAATATACTTCTATTCAAATTGAAGTTATATTAAATTACTACGAATATCATGGAGATGTCTAGTCTCCCTGACGAATATAATGACATTTACAAAACAAACTTCAAAATCAAATCAAGTGACTAAACATCAGGGTCGCCAATAATGGCACTGAAATATTGAAGAAAACTCTGCCCGCTGATTGGTCAGTTGCAAATATATCCTCGACATACGGCATAAATTAAATTCTCTAGAGAATTGGATTCCTTCAACGTTCAAAAATTAGTGTTTAAGTTTTTAAGAGAAATTTGTCAGGTGAATTTTTTCTCTGGAGAATCAGTTCTCCTGTTTTCAAAAATCAAGCCCCAGGAGTGTGTTTTGCATAGGTACTCAGTATTTTTCATATCCTACTTGTTTCTCTGTTAATTAGCTAGAAACTAATAATTAATAATTAATTACTAGGACTGAATTAATTTTGAAGGATTTACACTAGATGGTGTAATGTAATATTATTATATTGTATAGGACTTCTGTAACTATATTCATGACAAAGGTCTGTCATTACGCTACACGGTCCGTAAAAAAAGAAGATCGAGTAATAGACAGAAATTATGGGCGTTACTTATCTCATACTACGTCACAAGATGTCTAACCTTTAGAATTCATGTTTGTTTACATGTGACTTAACTATACTCCGCGGTCGAAATTATAAAGAGTGACATAATATAAAAACACTATTACCATAATGCGTATAAAATATAAAATGATTTTTATACGGTTCAATATTATTTATCTTTGTGCCGCTCGCTACGCACATCGATAGAATCTATAATCGTCTAGAGACCGAGTTACACTGAACGTCGATCTATATTCTATCTCTGTCTTTTGCACTTGGTAGAGAATAGGGAAATGCTTTTTTAGTGGGTGTAAACGGACTTGATTTAACCCGTCCTGAGAAA
>NW_019416574.1:133260-160859 GCF_000390285.2 Anoplophora glabripennis | reverse complement strand
ATATTTACTTTTATATTCCTCGTTGACAGTCAATTGACAGCTGTCAACTGTCAATTTTGCCAATCTGGCATGAGAATTGAATTCAGCTCCCTCAAAAGCCCAAACTCTCAATGTGAAAAGAGAATATTTACTTTTCTATTCTTCGTTGACAGTGTATTGACAGCTGTCAACGGTCAATTTGTCCAATCTGACATGAGGGTTGAATCCAGTGACCTCAAAAACATTACCCTATATATTAGAATAATTAAAATATGCTTTTGACATCTGTAAATAGTATTGAAAATGAATAGTTTTGCAACGGGTCAGGGGAGCTTTGGCAGCTCCGTAGCTGCCAAAATGTTCATTTTGGCACTTTGTGCCCATGGAGACTTTTGTTCAGGATGACAAAATCTACAACATATCAAAAATTCAGACAATTTGATAGAAACCCAATTTCCATAAGATTATTGCGGGGTCCTTTAACTAAAGACAAAAGCAGATGCAATAAGATCACATAAATTGTAGTTTTTATTTTGGAGCCAAGCGAATATTAAGATATGTCTAAATTGTTTATACATTCACTTCCCCTCTTCATTTTTTTAGAGTTTATGGATATTAATAGATATCTGTAATAAAATTAACACAAGTTTAAGGTTAATTATGTAACCAAACGTCAAAATTGGTGGCCGATCATTGTGTGTATTCAAGACAATTTGATATTTCATCCTTTTATTTCCAAATTCCAATGTAGAGGTTCAGTTTGTATATAAAGGTAACATTTTAGACTCAAAATATCTGTTAATTAACCATAATCATATCTGATTAAATTTATTATTTTATGTTAAAAGGAGCGTGGTACAAGAAAAGTGACAATTTTAAATTTGCCTCTTATTTTCTTATGGGATATGCAGTGAGTCAGAAAGAGATGACGGTTGAACGAAGATAAACTGAGGAATTTGGTGACGTATTTGTTTTTTATTGGCTGATTGACTTATGCGGCAACCGTCTCTTTATACGGACCGTGATTACGCTATACTTTTTATTATCTGTCATTTTGCTGCAGTGTAAACAACATACTTTTTTCTCAGCTCCGAAGATGTCGAATTACGAACCAACAAAACACTATTTGTGGAAAGCTTTAATTTTCTGCTAAAAGTCATTCGAGTGCTGTTGGAAACTTACAGAGAACATACTCCATTGATAAAAATGTGTGAGTATTGATTTAGACATTTTAGAAGTGGCGATTTTGATTTAGTTGACAAAGAACGTCAACCGAAGAAGTTTGAGGTTGAGGAATTGGAGGCATTACTAGACCAAGATTTATGTCAAACACAAGATGAACTTGCTGAATCGAAAAGAGAAAGGGTTTTTTGCATCATATCGTCACTGGCGATGAAAAGTGGATACGCTATGATAATCCTAAGTGTAGCAAGTCATGGGATCGGCATCAACATCAGACGGCAAGGCCGAATATTAATGGTGCAAAGCTCATGGTCTGTATTTGTTGGGACCAGCTTGGTGTTGTGTCCTATGAGCTGATTCAACTGAATGAAACCATCACTGGTGAATGCTACCGAACACAACTGATGCATTTGAGCCGTGCGTTGAAGGAAAATTAATAAAATAATAGTATATTACGTAATAAGTGTTGTAAAAAGCATTTTACGCACGAATGGAAAAGTTACGCACGACGCCGCATAGCGGCGAGTGCGTAATTCTATGAGTGCGTAATTGCATTACACCACGTATTACGTACTATACTTTACCTACGACCACTACTTTAAATACTTAAAAACGGACCGTCTGCGATCAATGCAAGATTCCTATTACGTCGTACGGTAAAAAAATCGCACAGCTTGGTAAAAAAATCGTACAGTTTTCCTAGCAACCGCCTAGCAACGGCCAATACAAACAGTATTGTATTGACCGTTGCTAGGCGGTTGCTAGAAAAACTGTGCGATTTTTTTACCGTACGTAACAGGAATCTTACATTGATCGCAGACAGTGTGTTTTTAAGTATTTACAGTAGGTAGTGGTCGTAGGTAAAGTAATTTTTCAACGTGACACAATGTTGCTCTTGAAGTAAACAAATACTTCGAAATGCTGAAATGAAATGTTTTACCACACCACCCATATTCACCAGATATTGCTCAATCAAATTATTGATAGTTCCGATTCATGGAACACGGCCAGGCTTCCAATCTTACAAATATATGAAAAATTGGAATGATTAGTAGTTAGCATCAAAAGATGAGTTCTTATGTCAACGCAGAATCTGTATGCTACCAGAAAGATGGACAATACTTTGAAAAATAATAATGTACCTACACAATTTTTCACACATTTTTTTTTTTAATTTGAAAACTTCATTTTTTGTTAACTTTTAAAATCCATTAGGTACCTTGTTGAAAATTAAGCATTTGCAAATATACAAGGTGACCCATTAAGAATGGAAACACTCGCGTACAAAAGTTGTTTATGGACCGATCTGAACCGGTTTTTTTTAAGATAGATCTCCAAAAGCTCTATCTTGATGCAAAATTTGAAGACGAAATTTAGATTTTCAAGGCCTACTACGAATTTTTTTTTTAAGTGAAAAATAGCAAAATTTTGTTAGCGATTTTTTTTTATAAAAAATCTGATTACACCACTGGATTTAGGAACCCCTCAAATGCATTTGTACCAATTTTTGTGAAAAAAAGTTTGCCCCTAAAAAAGTTATGACAATATGGGCATCATCAGTGTATGCCGTTGTCGGTGAACTTATTCTTTTATAAAAACCGAATAGAACCCAAAGGGAAACAAAATTAAATAACAAACACTGGTTTAATAATTATTAATAAGAATCATAAAAATCAGTATACACAAAATAAACAACAATTACTCAAATATAAACAACAATTGATAAAAAAAAGTAATGATTAAAACATTACATTTTTAAAAATGAAAAAGAAGTCTGTCAAATTGATTTACACTAATCACGTCATTAAATTTAAATTTTTTAGCTACCACTAATCCTTCGTTTAATTCTATACATTTTTCATAACGTTTTTTTATATATTTTACATTTCGTAACTGATGCGCGTTAATCTCCTCACACGCTTCCCTTATTCTAGTGCACAATACCTCCCGGTTATTTGGCCGTGTCTTATAAACTTTGGACTTAATAAAGCCCTACAGAAAAAAATCAAGTGGGGTAAGGTCCGGAGATCGGGGTGGCCAATGAATTAATGGACTGTTTCGACCTATCCAATGATTGGGGAAATTCTCGTTAAGCCACTCCCTGACTTGTCTCGCATTGTGTATTGGACATCCATACAACTGAAAATGTAGATTTACTCTTTCTTGTAATGGAAGATTATCGACTGCATTAAAAAATTCGTTCTGAAGGAAATGTAGAAATTGTTCGCCATTCATATTCCTTTTAAAGAAGAACGGACCAATGACTCTCTCGTTAAGTATCCCACTCCAAACGTTAACTTTATGACTATATTGACTTCGGCAATTATCCACTCTGGATTTTCAGAAACCCAGCACCGCGAGTTCTGTGATGATACAATAATTCCATTCGTCGTGAATGTGGCCTCATCGCTGAATAAAATATTTAAAAAAAAATCGGTAATTGAGATATTGTCCCAGTGCCCAGAGACAAAACTCCATTCATTTCTCATTATCGTCTGGTTTCAGAGTGTGAAGAAACTTAGGTTTATAGGGTTTTATGTTATTTTTTTTTAGACAGCATCGGATATTTTCTCTAGGTAAATTTAAATCTAAACTAGCAGTCCTGAGGCTATTCTGAGGATTGTTTGTAAAATAATTTAAAATTTCCTGCTCGTGAATACGTCTTCTCTCATTGATTGTCCCTTTTTAAAATGCATTTTGATACAGCATCATATTCCATAAAAGTATTGTTTATTTTAAAAACTGTGGTATGCATAATATTAGGTCTATCTGGATGTCTGTTGTTAAAAATTATACACACCTCTCTTACCGTCCTATCATTTTCTCCAGAAAGTCGTACTATTTCAATTTTCTCATGTAAAGTTAAACTTTTAGCCATAGCAAAGAATTATGGAACTTATTTAACGATGCACAAAAAATATTACAATGTGCGACTACTTTGTTTGACATTTGTTGTCTAAACTTCTATTTTTCACAGACTACCAAATTTTGTTCATGTTATTTTTAAGCAACGATATTTTCTGGAATATCTCGTAATATTTTTTTCAGAAAATTCTTCACAATGAATTGGATTATGGATGTAGAATCCAGTAGCTTTTTGAATAAAAAAAAATTATAAATGTAATTATTTTTGTCTAAGAAGGTAATATTTGTAAGTTTTGGCATAATAACCACGAAATAATAATAATTTGACGAACTTGTTGTTTATTTTATGTATATTAGTTTTTATTATTCTTATTAATAATTATTAAATCAGTGTCTGTTATTTAATTCTGTTTCCCTTTGGATTCTATTCGGTTTTATAAAAGAATAGGTTCACCAACAACGGCAAACACTGGTAATGCCGATATTGTCATAATTTTTTTAGGGGCAAACTTTTTTTCGCTAAAATTGGTACAAATGCATTTGAGGGGTCCTTAAATCCAGTGGTGTGGTCAGATTTTTGACAAAAAAATCACTAACAAAATTTTGCTATTTTTCAATTAAAAAAAAAATCGTAGTAGGCCTTGAAAATCAAAATTTCGTCTTCAAATTTTGCATCAAGATAGAGCTTTTGGAGATCTATCTTTAAAAAAAAACCGGTTCAAATCGGCCCATAAACAACTTTTGTACGCGAGTGTTTCCATTCTTAATTGGTCACCTTGTATTTAAATTAATTTTTGTGACTGTCAAACAGTTATGTCCTGATATTTGGTTTTAAACTTGGTTTTAAGTTAAAAAATTATATCGTGTTCATTTATTCACCAGGTTTACTAAAATTTTCTATTAAATTGAAGTAGTTTGCATATTTATTTTTTTTAAAACTATTTATTGCAGATGGTATCTTGAAAGCTACTATATAAACGTGTTAATAGTATTAAAGAAAAATTGGGGAACACACACCTTTTGTGCACCTGAGAAACGATGATAGTACGACGAAACGTAAGTCATCACTGCTCGTTCGTCCGGCATAGCTGTGTTCTGTAAGTCTACATGCAAACAACAACAATAGAACAAATTCATGAAATTGTGTTATAAATAAAAAACAAAAACAAAAACAAAAAAAACAGTAAATGGTCCGCTTTAGCTCTGTGGTGAGTTTTTTTTTTGGAACAGGGTTAAAAAGTAGCTGCAAAAATCACGTTGGGTTAGGGTAGGTTAATTTGAGACACTTTCGTACAATCGATACCTGTTGGGCCCCTTGGAAAGCGTGATAGTAACATGACACATATGTCATGATGGCACGCTCATCAGGTTTAGGTGTGTTGATTAAATCTGCAATTTATTATGACAGGTTTACTCAAATTCGAGTTTTCGCAAATATCTTTGATGTTTTCCATTTCATTTGTAGAACAGGGCATCTATTATTATGATGAAAAATTTAGAAATAGTTATATTCAATTTAAGAATATGTTGGCACAAGAAAAAAAAGTGTATTCTTTTAAATTTGATATCTTAAGTGAAGTGCCAAAAAATAATTGCAGAGATTTGATATTTATTAAAATACAGTGTTTTATAAGCGATTTCATTCCTTCGGGTGGTTATTCTTTGGGTCATATTAAACCTAAAGTCTTATAGCTATTGATTTTCGAGATAGTGTTGAGTTTGTAAGAAAATATGTACCTACATTTATTTAAATATCTCTGAATCAAACTAAATTAATAAACCGTGTGGTAATGGTTTAAAAAATTGAAGGTAAAAATTTATACAAAAAAATTGTATAGGAAGTTTTTCTTTGAAATTTCATTTTAAATATAATACCTATCAAAAAGTCCAGAAAAAAATAATTACATAAAAAAATATTTTTTAGGAGCTGTCTTCCCGCTATTCCTCACAATTAAAAATTTATAAGCAATAATTTTTTTGTGATTTTGATGGTTGATCAAAAAATTATACATTCTTTTGTGGCACAAATAAATTAATGTAAAAGATTAAAAGGTAAAATAATTTCCGAAATTTTTACGAATTGAAGACAAAAGGATCTCATTTCCAATGGCACCGAAATTCTGAGGTTCTTAATGAAGATGCCTCCGAGTATCTCCACCCTGGTTAACAGATTTATATAGCAATCAAACATGTTGAATAAATGTAATAATTTTTTAATTCTCAACAACCCATATCTCAAAATCATTGGGTTTATACATACGATTAATTACAGTTTTTTTGGTCTAAACCGATCCAAAGAACAATTTGAAGTTATGACATGGACTTGGAAAACACCCCATATAATACCAAACAATACATCTCATACTAAAACTTTGTTGTAGAAAATGAAATGAAAATTGAAGTTAAAGTTTACAATATTTGTCTGAAAAAGGTGGTATAAAAACAATTTTTTTAATTGCATCGCTTGGTATTTACTTTTTCTATATATCACCTTTTTCTCATATAAAAGTTTTCAAAATTATGTAACCCTGCATAAAAAAATAGCATTACGAATTCAGTAAGTTCACTCACCATCAGGATCTAACATCCTTGGAATGTCGAGATACTTCTCGGCAACGTCGAAGGCAGTATTGAGATTCTCTAGGGGGTTGTCTTTGGAGAGCTTATTATAATCAATGAGATCTGGACGGTGACGATGGATCAGAGCACAGAATGCCAGACCGTCCTTGAAGGAGAGGTGGAAATTTTGAACATTGACATTTTTATATGGAGCAGTCTTACGCTGGCACCAAAGCAGCAGACCCTCCTTAGCAGTCATTTCTTCTACGGAGATATCTTGGATTGCGAACCGCAGGATGATGGTCCAAATCATACCAAGGGTCATTTTTAAGTTGCCATCAACAATTTCTGTAAGAAAATTAAATAACACTGTACTCGACACACGTTTTGCTAGTAAGTAGATGTGAAAATTTATTTAATATTTTAACCTCGGTATTTTAAGCAAATGTTATTATAAAAAAAATATTAATAAATCGGTTTTGTATCCAAAACTACTTATTTATCTTGTTTGTAATATTTAGTGATTGTTGCCTACTTTCAGTTTCTGAGCTATTATTCTAGTTTTCATAAGTTGTCGAATGATATGTCTTCAACAATACCAGGATTTTAAATTTAATGATGTTAAAACAACATAAATAATGAATGCGATTCCATATTTACATGTAAGAAATGGTAAATTTTTCATAATTGTAGAACTACCTATACAGGGTGTCCCAGAATATGTGGGCAATCTCTCGGATTTATACAGGGGACGTTAAAATAACATGACAAGTCCCTATAAAAATTTCCCCTAGAGGCCTTCCCCAACGGAGGGACAATAGGGAATTGTCATGTTATTTTAACATCCCCTGTATAAATCCGAGAGATTGTCCACATATTCTGGGACACCCTGTAGAGTTCACATGAAAGGCTCAAGAACTATCTAGTTTTATCTTTTGTAATCGAGTAGTATGATACACTCTATGTTTATTATTTGTAAATGTCACTTTGAGTGCTAGTATTATTCGAGTGTCATGACTGAACTAAATTTTAAAGAATCAATAATACTAAGGAAATAATATTGTAAATAAACGGTAGTTGATGTCACCATTGTTGTTCTTAAAAGTTTCAGTTATCAAGAATTCAGAATCAAATGTACTTATCGAATTTTGAAAATACTCAGTGACTTTAAAATGCTTTCTGGGTTTCAAAACCCAAGGTCAAGTTTCATAAATCTAGAATAAACTTATTTTAGATATTTTCGTAAGAGGTCATCCATTAATCACGTGAGGTCCAGATAGGGGAGGGGGGTTGTTGTTACATATCACGTGTATATTTTCGTGCAACCATGTCCGAGAATACCTTGCTGTGAGCTACGATATAGGTACATCACGATAAGTAATGCGCAATTGACGTGGTTGATCTTTGTAATAGTTGTTTTACATTGACAATTTATTGATGAGTAAATTGACGAAGTTCTTCATGAATTAATTCACGAATTTATTGGTAAACAGTGTGGTTTTACACTGCTACAAACTTATCAAGTTTTTTGACGCATGAATCAGTTCTACCAACGAATCAAAGAAGCAAATAAATTTCAAAAATGTCACCTTTCCACTCATAATTGTAGTGATACAACAGCGGTACCGTTTTGACACATATTATATAATATTAGTGTTTCTAATTGTAAGTAACAAATCAGTAAAAACAATGCAAAACTAGTACGACGCCACACAATTATTTACATATTCCAATAACATAACCTTATTACTGATCTGAGGGTGGAAATCTGTTGGGTTGGTACTTCCCAAGGTAATTCCGAACTTCACGAAGAAATTGACGAAAATTAGAACATGCTCTAATTCGTCAAGAACTTGATGAATAAATTCATGAAGTTATTTGACAGCAGATTTGGTGCACTACACTTGTCCAATTTCTTGATGAAGCGACTTCATGAATTAATTGATCAATAAATTGTCAATGTAAAACAGTTATAAGATCGTCGCCCGTCGCCCCGCCCGCGCTGGTTGACAACCACCCCTGTTTTTTGCTGTTATTTTACTGATTTTCATAAAAAAATATTCTGAATATATTGAAGTTTTTTAAACAATATATATATAGTTCGACTTACAACCTCACCACGTATCACCAGGGGAGAGGGAAGGTGTAAAAAAGTGGCCTAAAAACCTCACGTGATTAATGGACTACTCCTAAACGTGCTATTCTTTTGAAAACATATTGTATCTCGAAAACTAAGCCATTCGTAAAACAGGTCGACATGAACATTTCTTAAAATAATGATCTCTGAAGTAAGTTTGTGTTCTTAAGTTACATCCTGCATGTCTGGCTCAAAATATACAGTGTAATTTTTTAAAACCTGACACCAACTTTTTTATTTGAAGTGATAGACTAGTACTTCCAATGCAAAGTTGTACAAAATAACTTGACTAAGAAAAATTTACAAATAATGCTTTCCGGTGTTGTCAGATTTCTTCAGTAGCTGCTTAAACAATATTTTTTTTAAATGGAATACCGTATTTTGTTTTCCTGACGTCATTTAGTGGGATCAAGAATCGAGAAGATGAATGGCAAGAATAGGACGGCTGGACAGCATTATCATAGTAAGTAACAAAAGTCCAGAAACGGCTAAATTCACTCTGCTTGGAGGTGCCTGCACGTACGTTTCTTTGGATTAGATTTTAACTCGTCCGCATGAAAATTGTAGACTAGGCGGCAGACGGACAAGACAGACATTGAATTTATGCAGTTCTAAGAAAACAAATAAATTTTCATGTATATTGCCTATTTTTAGTTTCTTCGCTGTTATTCACTCTTATTTTAATTATATACAGGGTGTCCCAGTACTTGACACAAAAAAGTTGAGTACAAATAGATGAGGTCAAAATAATATCAGTTCTTGATATAATTTTTTTTTTTCATACGGGACAAGTTACTTGTCCTCAAAAGTGAAAATTTAAGTTATTTTTATTTACAGTCTCTAAACTATTAACTTCAGTATGCTGCAAATTTGGCGATCGATAACACATGCGTACAGCTTGTTTTTGATGTTGTAAGTGAAACTTCATTATACCCAGAACGTCAGGGACGGACTATGCCCAATGGTTAACAACTTTTGCATATAATGACGATCGTAATTTGCCTGTATCAAAAATAAATTCCCCGAATAATTTGCCAACGATAATATATTGGTTCAACTCGGCAAAATTAACAGTTTAGAAAATATTTGTGATTTTATGTAATAGTGCACATCGAGCAGCGCATCCACCATTTTTTGTTTTAAATTTTTAATTGCACGTAATTACTATGTCGGAAGCATACATATTTTTAAAATAAGAGCCGAGAAAATCTTACTGTCTGCTAATGTAATTTTCATTAACAAAATTTGACAAACACACTTTATACATAATACAAAATAGAAAGACAAAACAAGAATAAGTTAGAAACATAATTAAAAAAAGAAAACTATCAAAATGTATTTTCAATATGAACACCTTCCACCTCCACACACATCCTAAGTCTTCGAATGTTATTTGTTTGTACACAAAAAGGGTAATAATTTAATAGGTCCATACGTTTTTGAGGAATGTCTGAATCGACATCGATATTTGGAATTTTTGCAAAAGAATTTGCAGTTACTATTCGATGTTCGATTAGATACCCGAAGAAACGTTTGGTTCATGCACGATGGGGCGCCTCCCCATTTCAATATTGATGTACGAAATTATTTATCCATTGTTTTTAATAATAAATGGATTGGGAGAAGAGGCCCAATTTCATGGCCACCACGTTCTCCAGACTTTAACCTGATGGACTTCTTCAGTCGGGAGGTTTAGTATAAGCAACCCCAGTACAGGCAATGGATGAATTGCTACAAAGAATTAATTTCCATTGTGATAGTATTAGACATACCCCAGAAATGTTTTTTCGTGTACAAACAAATGACATTCGTGGACTTAGGAAGTGTGTGAAGGTGAAAAGTGCCCTTACTGAAAATGTGTTTTGATGGTTTTCTTTCTTTTAAATAATTTTTTTAACTTTAACTTATTCTTGTTTTGTTTTTTTATTTTGTATTAGGTATGTGTAAAGCGTATTTGTCAAATTTTGTTACCTAGTGAAAATTCCATTAACGGACAGTAAGATTTTCTAGGTTGTTATTTTAAAAATATGTACGGTGCTAACATAGTAATTATGTCCAATTAAAAATTAAAAACAAAAAATGGCGGAGGCGCCGCTTGATGTGCACTGTGACTAGTGATGTTAAATTACTTGTAATTTATGAAAATGTAATTTTACTGGTAACATTTCATGTAATTTACAAATTAGCTTGTAATTTATGACATTTAAATTTTACGACATGCGTACTCAGCTTGTTTAGCTTCTCAGTACTCAGCTACTATAAAACTTCAATCGATAAAACTTTCAATGATTAAAAAATAATATTTGACGATTTTTATGCAAAAAAATAAAATTTTTATTCATATATGTAACATTTATATAAGTGCAGCAGTAACAAAAAAAATAAATCAAATCTAAATACAAATATTTAGGTTTCTATTTAAAACAGCTTTCGTTTCTTTAAGCATTTGTTTTTCTGGAACATAGGCCTTTTTTGGTAGAATGTCTATTAACAGTTTTTAATTCATCGTCGTTTATTTATGTTTCCTTTTATACCTCTTTCGTTCTATCTATTTCTGTCAGTTCGGTATTTGCATGGTCAACCTAAATTTTAGTGAAAATTATGAACGAAAAAAATGCAACAACGAAAAACAAACCTTTTCAAATGAAATATTTTGTATAACAATAACACGCCTTTTTTTATTACATTTTGCCTCAAATTCTTCATTTCTTTCAGGTAATACCTTATTCTTATAGCTGTTTTACATTGACAATTTATTGATGAATTAATTCATGAAGTCGCTTCATCAAGAAATTGGACAAGTGTAATGCTTGGTGCATTACACTTGTCGAATTTCTTGTCTACTGTCAAATAACTTCATGAATTTATTCATCAAGTTTTTGACGAATTAGAACATGTTCTAATTTTCGTCAATTTCTTCGTGAAGTTCAGAAGTACCAACCCAACAGATTTCCTGCCTCAGATCAGTAATGAGGTTATGTTATTGGAATATGTAAATAATTGTGTGGCGTCGTGCTAGTTTTGCATTGTTTTTACTGATTTGTTATTTACAAAAACTAATGTTTACATGATATGTGTCAAAACGGTACCGCTGTTGTGTCACTACAATTATGAGTGTAAAGGTGACATTTTTGAAATTTATTTGCTTCTTTGATTCGTTGAAAGAACTGATTTATGCGTCAAAAAACTTGACAATGTCTGTAGCAGTGTAAAACCACACTGTTTACCAATAAATTCGTGAATTAATTCGTGAAGAACTTCGTTAATTTATTCATAAATAAATTGTCAATGTAAAACAGCTATTAGAGCTTGTATAACCTGGTCCTTATCCTCACCATCACTATACTCTTCAAAATGAATGCTAATACTGCTAAAATAATGGAATGGTTATAAAACCTTAAATGTCAAAATTGAAATTGGCGCGATATTTAAAATTAAGTGTAAATTAACATTAATTACAGTAAATTACGTAATTTACGTAAGTTACAAAAATTACATAAATTATATCCGTTATCTCGCTGTGCGTAATATTACGGTAATTTTACAGTAATTTATGTAAGTAACAATTTGTCATTTTATCATTTACATCACTAACTGCGACATAAAATCACAAATATTTCCTAAACTGTTAATTTTACCGAGTTGAACTAAGAGGGTATTATTGTTGGCAAATTCTTCGGGAAACATATTTTTGATACAGGCAGATTGCGATCGTCATCTATGCAAACATTTTGGGTGATTAACTATTGGGCATAGTCCGTCCCTGGCGTTCTGGGTATAATGAAGTTTCACTTACAACATCAAAAACGAGCTGTACGCATGTGTTATCGATCACCACATTTGCAGCATACTGAAGTTAATAGTTTAGATACTGTAAATAAAAATAACTTTTTAATTTTCACTTCTGAGGGCAAGTAACTTGTTAACGAAGGCCCGTATGAAAAAAAAATTACAAAAAGAACTGATATTATTTTAACCTCATCTATCTGTACTCAACTTTTTTGTATGAAGTACCGGGACACCCTGTATATTTTAAAAATCATACTGACAAATAACAAGACTTTTTAATTATTTTACAATAAGAAATGAAAATAAAAAGGGGTTTGGAATATATTGTCGAAACTAGATAAACTTAACTTTTGAAAAATTTTGATAAATTTTTTTTGCTTTTTTTATAAAAATTTATTTTAAGCATTTATATCATTATTCATATTTCATTCAATTAAAAATGTCTCAATGAAAAAATTACAATCTCTATATGAATATAAATTTAAAGAGTACCTAAACGATTTTCTTTTTGACACTTTTCGAAATTTTGAGAAATAATCATAGACCTAGTAAACTAAGGTCTATGGAAATAATGCAATTTTCGATGTTTAAACAAAAATTAATCATTTTACAGATACAGATGGCGACATGCAAGTCATTTGGCATTATTTTTGTAGCAAAAATGGTAAGCGAAGAAAAATATTTCATAAATCAATTAATAATAATGAATGCGATGAATGGTTCGTTTAAATAACATTTTTTACAGCGATATTTGAAAGCTTGAAGTTGAAAAGAATATGACCAAAATGTCAATATCGGTTATTGTCAGAGCCACCATACTCCCAGTGAATGTTTTTTTTTTGAAAAATCGGGGCAGGCAGAAAAAAGAGAACAGTCAGTGTCAAATAAATATGTAGGTTTTTCGTTTGCATTTTACTTTTGAAAAAGATTCTAATACACCTAAAGAATAAAGATTTATTCAAGATCTTGCGACTTTATTTGGAAAAAACCGAACCGTATACTTAGGGTAAAACGGGTAGTTTTATCACGAAGCAACTGACAGTTATAGTTTAAATTTTATAAGCAGTGTTTTCACATAACTGGCGTCGTCAGCTTCACCCGAGGCTTAACTTACATAACAACTTCTCTAAAGAAATTTTATTGTTTCATGAAATCAATCTAGTAATAATCTCTTTTATGTCTATGTCTAGCGTACTTCTTTAGCTAATTTTTTCATTTCAATTTATCTTACCTTCTGCACCGATAGAGACAAGCTTAACTCCCTTGCTAGCGATGTAATCTAGCGCCTTGTTGACGTTAGCGATCTTGTGGAACCGCATCTTACCACGGTCAGGCTTGGGCAAAGTTTCCCCGGAAATAACTTCCAAAAGTAACATGAGTTTAAGGCCATTGCGAAAGTCTTCTTCGATATTGTCTATTCCGGTCCCGGCTTTCCTTAAGTGGCTGTTACACCACGCTGTGAATGTCTGAAAGAAAAAAATATAAATAATGCATAATCTGTAATATTCGCAAGTGTGATAACGATGTTACAAGAGTGATTCTATTTATAAAGTTTTTTTATTCGATTTTTACTCGCGAAATTTTAGTTAAACTGGTCTATTTAAATTTGTGTCGACTTATTATAATAAACTACAAAATCACAAAAATTAAAGGATAAATAAAATCTTAAATTTTCACAATGTGTAACTAAGCGAAAAGTGGTAGTAAATCGAAAAAAAAAGCAAATTGAAGCTTGAAGTTTCAGGATCAGAGTTAACCATAAGAAATCCAGCGCAAAAAATTTAAAATTTCAAAAGGTCCACAGGCTTCAATAATACAGGCCGATCGTCTAAACCAGAACGTACTTTTCGGAAGGATTTTGTTGCGCTGAATTCGAATTTGAGGTCCACATTTCTCAATTGACTCTGGTTTTCGAAATATCCTAACCAAAAAGTGCCAAAATCGCGATTTTCTTAACATATTTGAGGTTAAGTTATATGAATAGGTATTTTTTTTGCTAAAACCATTAATGGGGTCTTAAAGTACTATGCTTATTCTTTAAAATGCACTTTTGAAAAATTATTTTTAATTTTTTTTTTACTTTCAAGCTTCAATTTGTTTTTTTATTGCTCTACAACTACCTCTCGCCTAGTTACAGATTTTTGAAAATCACCTAAAAATTCAAGATTTTTTAAAATCCTGTCATTTTTCTGATTATAAAATACACTATTATTTTATAATTTGCTGCTAAAGTTTAAACCAAGCATTTAATATTATTTAGTAGTCATCCAAGAAAACGTCACAATCATTTACGAAGAAAAATTCTAATTTTACTCTTTTTATCAAAACCATTTTTTTTTGGAAGGGTAACTTTATCGAAAAATTAACTTTTTCGAGTTAAGTGGTTTTAAGGACTGGACGATGGATGGATAAACATGTTATGTATATTACATTATAATTTCATTGAAAAAATAAATGTCTATGTAAAATAGAAAATAAATGGAGATTCAATATACTAAAATAATGTAGGACATTAAAAATGGTTTAAATTATTTCGTGATTTTCGAGGAATAGAAATGCAATTATAAAGGATTATTACGGAAAAGTTTTTTTATTATTTACTCTCGAGGGAGAGAAAACCGCCAATAAAAAAATAAAAAGGTATTTCCTGTAGCAATTTTGTTGAAACGCCCTGTATAAATATCCGTTATTTTCGTCACCCATTTTCGATATATCGATAGCAAATAATTAAAATGTAAGAATTTCATGAGACATCTACTTTTAAATGGAACCGTAGGAGATTGGATACAGTTATCTAATAACCTACATCAAAATAACATATTTTAGAAACCGTTGCGTTTTTATATAGAGAATTTTAGCCTTCCGTTATAATTTTAGATTAAAAAAAACATATTTCAATTAACCCAGTCTATCTGGACGATATCCAAGATTTACTTTTGTAGAAGTGGCACCTTCTACAATATCGCATCATTTCCAATCGTTACAAATAATTACATAAATAATATGTAACTTCGAAGTTTGTAAAGATGGTTTCGTCAGAATTGGACGAAATCCACGGCATTCCTATATATTACACACAATTTTATTTTCTTTAAAATCAGTTTATTGGCTTCTGAGTCAGTTTGAAATTATGCGAAACGGGCAATGTGCCAAATTTTATAAATATAAATACGTACAGCGATATGCGAGTGTTGGTAATGCCAGTGAGCAATTATTCATTGACACTAGGCTAAGTCTACACATATATTATTAGTTAAAAGTTAAATTAATTTTTTATAAAGGCAAAGCCGCGAAATAAGTGGGCTCTAACAGGACCGTATTCAGGCCACTAAAAATTAATAGATAACTAGAAGAACACTATTTATGTCATAAGATAACGCAATTGTTATTGACTTAGCCAGTTGCCTATATTTAAAACCCTAGAAATTCAGTAAAACAGAGATAATATTAAAAAATTCACGGTACTTAACAGTCAATAAATAAATTAATAACTCCAATGATTATAGTTTCATAAGTGTGCTAAAAAATGAGTCCTTAGTAATTTGGTAATCATCTAAAATCGACATAAAAAATCAATCCAAACAGGAAATGGAATGGAAAAAACACATGACTGATATCGAAATCATCAAATAATAGGTTTGTTTCTACAGCAGTATCAAACTGTTTTTAAACTGTCACATATACTCGGCCAGTTAAGTTGTCACGTAATTTTAGCGAGTCTATGGTCACAAATCAATTGGTCAAATATCTCTGATAGTTTCAAATCAGTCCTCATCTGCTGTAGAAACAAACCTAAGATAATCATTCAAAGAAAACCGTTGGGTTAAAATTAGGTATTTGTTATAAGAATGTTAAATTCTTATTGATATCTTGATGATGATTTTTACATTAGAGACAAACGAAAACTTGTCAGACAAGAGACTTTGTGGGTAAAATTCAGTTTTTCAGTTTTCAGTTTTCAAAGTACTGGAAATTTGTTTTTGTAAATTTAATTCTGGGAGGTAACTACACAAATCATAAGTAAATTGCCATTATGAAATATTGGAAGCGGTGAACGATTGACTTAAAACTTTATTTTCTACAAATTCAAAAAAAAGTATTACATTCATAACAATGTCCAGCCGTTCTCAAATGCGTTACTTTGTTTTGCCTCTCGATTACAAACACCGAAGTATAATTATAATGCCCACGTAGTTGGCATAAAGTTTAACATTCTTAACATGTCTTGTCCACCTGTCGTAATTTGTGGCTCAGTGCCTTTAAATGAATCAGTAAAATGGGGTGCAATCGGGTTTGTAAGTTAAAAAATAGCGACAAATTTAACTGGTGCATTATTTATAAGTTCCTTTATTAGTATGGATATGTTCAATAAATTCACAAAACATATTTTCTGTGCAATAAAACCAGTTAAAAGATACATATAACAATACTTGGAGGTATATGTATTAAAGAAATTAAGAAAATTTAATTTAAAGTGATGTACAGTGTGCTAAGGATTAACAATGTTTTTTGTTTGCTAAATCGATACTAGAGAAAGTGAGTAAAATAAATACCTACATCAGTATATACTAGTAAGTTTTTCAAACAAATCTTTCTTGGTGGTTAATTATTTACTCCTTGGTGACATTATAATTTAAAATTATATTCCAAAGATAGTTCAAGACTATAATTTTACGATCAAAAGGGTTTTTTCAAAAAACAAAATTGAATTCAGGGCCAGATAATTTTTATAATGAGTTATACAATAGAAACATAATTGGAATGTCTTTGTTGTTAATAGAGACTATCTGGGTGTGATTTCAGTCCTAATAATCGTCCCAGTTCCAATAATAGAATGATTGACGTCGGCAGAGCTAACTGCAAATAAATGCTTTATTTACATGGGCGCCACAAGGCATTAACATGCGTTTAAAAGCGTGATGCATGGCGTGACGTAAGACACGAATCATAAAATAATATACCACAGTTAAAAATATGGAAAAGTTAAGATATAATGGCACTAGTGATATAAACACTGATACTATTAATTTCAAATAAGCCTCAGCTCTTTTTCCTGGTTAAAAAGTATGTTTAATAGAATATTACCCGTCTATTGTATTGTACTACTACTTACAACTACATATTATCAATTCAAATAATTTTACTGCTTACTACAGGATTGTATAGTTGTAGAAATATGTTCAACCTATTTTATACATTCATTTACCTTAATGTTGGACACATCCCTATCTACCATTTCTAAGACACTGTTCAGTTTATATGGCAATGACATTTTTATCAAACATAACCACAGTTTAAAAACATGTCAAATTGATTCGACATTTGATACGCAGAAGACAGAAGTTTAATTATTTGTCATATTTTTGAATATTAAATATGTAGGTATTGAAAAAAATGAGCTATAAGTATTAAAAACCTCAAAGGACACATCGTAAGTGCCTACAGTTAGTACAGAAAAATATGAAATGGCTTATGGTTAAGGGAAATGGGAAAATTGGACTATAAATAAATATTGCCCCCAAGACGATTCACACTGTACAAATCATTGAATACACTGCTTACCACTGCTACTTAATGATACAAACCATAAAGACAGGGACTTCCGAATTCAGACTTCTGTTGATCAGTAAAGGTTGATTATTTATTAATCAAATTTTAATTTTAGGTAGGTGAGAGATAGTAGCAGTTTTTTTGAAAGAACAGACAAAAATTATCATATATAAAAACACGCTAATAACGTGGCATGAGGGGGCTGGTTTACGATCAAACGTTCAACTTGTCAGAGATTTAGCGATCACTGAACAATTTCAAAGATTTTTTTGTTGATTCCCTAAAAAGTTGATCAACGGAGTTGAATCAAAGGTTCGCATGTAATTCAAAATTATTATCTCACTTTACATCTTAAATCATTACCCCCCCCCCTCTCCCTCTCTAACGAAACTATTATGCAAGCACTGACTTATTCATATAAATCCAGTTCAAATGTAAAATAACTATTTTAGAGATAGATTATTCCACAAATTAAAAAAAAAAATAAAACTTGTTTTTATACATAGTGTAAACAAAATGCATCATTTTGCCATTTATCTCGAAAATGATTCATTCTAACAACGTGTAGTAAAAACCAATTTTTTGTGTCCTATAACGATAGTGAATTCAATTTAGAAAAATTGGGATAAAAATTACTATGTCAACCTCGAAACTATGCCCCTGAATATAAAATATCTCCACATGTACATATTTATGGATAATCAGAAACACTCTAAATTTTAATGAAATCGCTATATTGATTTTCATGTAATTTTGAAAATTATGATTTTTTTCTAGATCTTTAACAATCTGTATTTTAAAAACGAAATGTTTTCAGACACAAGTTTGTTTACACATTTTTCATTAATTTAATTATACTCTATGAATCAAGATGACATATTTGAAGTGTTTGTTATTTTAAACATCATTTATTTAAACAAAGTTCTGTTATTCATTCCGAACAAAAAATATTGTAATTTCTCTAGCTGGTTTATGCCCATAATGATTACATCCAATGTGTACTGAGACTAGTGCTGAAGATCCAACTCTTTGTTTATCCAACGATTACCGTTACCCCAAGTAAGTAGTTATCTATATACTGACCTTCCAAATATACAGGGTGTCCGGAAATACCGTTCGAATAATTCTAGGGGTGATTCTACATGTTAAACTATGAAGAAAAGTTCATATGAACATAGGTCCGCAAATGCGTCATGAGGTTGCTATGGCGATTCAAAGATTGCACCGGGCTATAGGTTTTATTTTATATCTCTGGAACAGTTTCAGATAGCCATCTGAATTTTGGCATATGAATTGCCTTTAATAGTAGGTACTTTTCAGTGTTTTTACTAAATTATTATTTTAATCAGGGGCGTACCGACAGGGGAGGCCTCGATTTAATTTGTTCACATTTTTATTAAACGTCATATTTTTGCAGTTTTCTTTAGAAATTCTGATTCCGCGGTATAAATGACATAAAAAAGGTATTCTTGTAGAAAACCTGTCAGGTATTGTTAAATAGTGATAAAAAAGAAACGGTAAATGGAAAACAGATTTATAATTAAAAAAAAAACAGGGAACAATACAGAAACAAATAATACTAGTGACTTATTATTAAACCTGAATGTTACTTCTTTAGTTACAGCAAGTGTTGGAAGTGATGTCCATTCATTTCAATGCAACTGGCTAAACGATTTCTCATTGAACGTTTAACTCGTTGAAAAACACCTTGCATATTCCGTATTTCTTGGCAACAATGAATGACTCTTTGTTCCAGTTGTTGTACACTGTCAACAGGCACTGAATAAACTAAGTGTTTTAAATAACCCCATAGAAAATAGTCTAACGGATTAAGATCCGGCGAACGGGGAGGCCAAGCTACGGGTCCACCTCGTCCAATCCACCGATCTGGATAAGTCTGATTTAGATATTGTCGAACTAATAAACTGAAGTGGGCTGGAGCCCCATCGTGCATAAAAAATGTTTCTAATCTTAATCCATAAGGCAAATCTTCGAGCAAAACTGGTAAAGTGTTTTGTAGAAAATGTAAGTATGCGGGCCCATCTAAACGATGCGGCATAACATATGGTCCTAGTAACCTATTTCCTATAATACCTGCCCAAACATTAATGGAAAACTTATCTTGGAATCGAGCTTCGAAAATCGCGTGAGGATTTTCATCTGACCAAATATGATTGTTATGAAAATTTACCACTCCTTCACGCGTAAATCCTGCCTCGTCTGTAAACAAGACTTTATCGAGGAAATGACGGTCCTGATGGCATTTCATCTGCATCCACTGACAAAACTCCACTCTAGGCAAAAAATCCCGAGGTTTTAGCGCTTGAATTCTTTGCAAATGGTATGGATACAAAAGTTCCTCGTGTAAAATTTCCCATACAACACTTTTGGGAATATTCGTTTGTACTGAAATTCTTCTGGTGCTACTACCTGGATTAGCTTCAATCTGTTGTAGAACAATTTCCTCTGTCTGCGCCGTTCGGGTAGTACGGTTTCGTCCACAATCTCTCTTATTTGGCGTAAAATTACCAGTTTCTCTTAATCTCTGATGTAAACTGCTGAACAGTTTATCAGAAGGAAGCTGGCGATTTGGAAAAGTTTCTTGGTACAACCTCCGAGCTTCCAAAGCACAACCGTTTGCTTTGCCATACATGAAGTGCATGTCGGCCATTTCAGCAAAAGAGTATTCCGGCATTTTTTGAAAGACGAGAACAATGATTTTTTTCAATTACACTGTTATTAACACAATAATAATCGAATAAACTTTATTTTTAAACCTTATGTCAAATTCGTTTACCGTAACTACAGTAATTTGACCTTTTTCCATTTTCAACTTAGCACCGACATAAGCCTACTTTGATGTAGAAATTTTTATTATTGGGCGACCATGCATGCACTATTTTCTGTGGAGAGTATTTTCTCGAAAACGGCTAGCCTGACAGGTTTTCTACAAGAATACCTTTTTTATGTCATTTATATCGCGGAATCAGAATTTCTAAAGAAAACTGCAAAAATATGACGTTTAATAAAAATGTGAATAAATTAAATCGAGGCCTCCTCTGTCGGTACGCCCCTGATTAAATATTAATTTAGTAAAAACACTGAAAAGTACCTACTATTAAAGGCAATTCATTTGCCAAAATTCAGATGGCTATCTGAAACGGTTCCAGAGATATAAAATAAAACCTATATCCCGGTGCAATCTTTGAATCACCATAACAACCTTATGACGCATTTGCGGACCTATGTTCATATGAACTTTTCTTCATAGTTTAACATGTAGAATCACCCCTAGAATTATTCGAACGGTATTTCCGGACACCCTGTAGAAATATCGTGTACGTATATACGACTTTTGAAAAGAAAATAAATTTATTTCCACAGTAGAGGTTCATCATTTCATAAGACCTCGTATATTTGAAGTAGTTGTTATTTTAAACGTTATTTATTAACATAAACACGTTTTTTAAATTTTCAACAAGATGGTAAGTTCTTTAGACCGCTTATTTTGAAATGTACTGTGTTCCTACTAAGATATCTCAAAGATCCAACTACTTGTTTATCCAACAGGGTTGCCCCAATGAAAATTATAAAATATAATGAAGAACATATATTATTATGTTCATGATATCTGCAATTAACACGTTGATTTTATCTGCCTTCGAAATATAGTACTAAAGGTTTTTAATTATATTGTGGGAAACAAATATTCTGCAGACTACAGTAATGTTCATCATTGAATTAACAGCTAAGATCATTCTAGTTTATTACATATTTCCAAAAAGTGGGTCTGTCAGAAAAAAATACACTTTCACAAAAATAGAAAACCGGTTTGTTTCAAAGACCCTTGTATCCTTATGTATTTTGATGCGCTGAATCCGAATCCAGCATCAGAATTGTTCCATCACCTTACATATTTTTTAATCGCGAAAAACCACCCTTAAATACAGAAAATATAAAAAATTATATTTTTTCAAAACAAGAGGAAGGCTAACTTAATCTTTCATCGCTGTTTCTTATATCTATGGTATATAAGAGACAGAAGGAATCACTGTGAACAGAAATTATGGGCAAAAGAACAGGTTTCCATGCAGGGTTGAAAACATTGCGAACCCTTGGTTGATCCTTCAAATATTCTACTGCCACCTCTCCGTATTAAACTTTGTCTCATGAAATAGTTCGTTAAAGCTGGCGACTGTTAGTGATGTTAAACTGAAACAAGGTATTTTCTTTCGATGACCCTCAAATCTGTTCACAGACGGAAAATTGATCACAAAAATGAATGATTTTATGAGAAGTTTCAAGAAAGTCACTCAGAATATCTTGGGGAATCAGAAGTGAGGATTACCAGAATTTAGTTGAGGAATTGTTGAAAAACTTCAAATAGTTGCCTGATGAACTTAAAATTGCATTTACTAGATACTCATTTTGACTACTTTTCGGAGAAACTCGTAGACTACAGCAAAGATCAGGGTCAACGGTTTCACCATGATATCAAGGAAATGGAGCGTCGGTATCAAGGAATGTGAGATATTAATATGATGGCAGATTTCAGTTGGATACTTAAAAGGGAAAAACGAGCCAAAAACACAAAAAAAAGAAAGATGCATAGATCGTTTGAAGATAAACGCGTTCGTTATAAAATGATAGATGATCACATCTTCGAATATCCTCATCTCTCTCTGCGGGGATCAAATGGCTGAAGTTCTATCTATCTTTGGGAAGACATGTCTCAGATTTTAGGGTTATTTTGCACGGTATAACAATACTGGAGGGTGATAGAGTAATTTCAACTTCGGATTCGGCTTCACACGTCAAAATACATATTATAGATATGGTCTTGCAGAAACTTCCATTTTCTTTTTACTATAGAGTGGAATTTTTCGTATTTAATGGTGGTTTTTCGGCGATTTAAAAAACTGAGAGGTGATGGGTCAATTTTGAATTGGGATTCGGATTCAGCGTTCAAAATACATATAAAAATGGTCCTGCAGTCATTTTTAGCCGGTCTCTACAATTACACCTAATGCTGGTTCCTCCAAAGCGAGATTATAGGTATTTTCTGTATTTAAGGGTGTTTTAAAAAAAATGGAGGGTAATGGAGTAACTCTGCTCCTTGTAGGTCTAGCTTCTGCAACAGACCACTTTTCTTTTTTTGTGGGACTGTAATTAAGAACATACTTTGTAGGATATAGGTGTCTCACCAATACTCACAACACCTAAAGGTTTTATGAACCAAATATTTTTGCTGCTGTCGTTAGAATCATTACTCTAAACTAATTGGAGCTTATTGGCTCTGTTAGGTTTTGAAAATCTAAAAACAAAAGAATTTTGTATATGATACTACAAGCAGCAACAATCGAGTTGTGACCTATTGGACATATTGATTCCACATTAGATTTCGATGAACTACAAACGAAATATATGCAACTACAAACAGTTATAACCAATTTTAGAGGTAGAGTAGAGTATTGACGTATATCAACTACCCTTTAGACTTTAACAAAATACAAACGAAATGAATACAAACAGATGCAAATAACTCAAACCTAATTTCACAATACCAAGTCACAGCTTGGCACAATTACAGTATTTTCTTACGTAATTATTGCCCCTTTTTCCATACCAGTAAACTTGGAAAATTAGGAATTTTGTATAAAAATAGCTGTATTGTTTTTACCTAGACTACAAACGAAAACTTTTTCACCACAATCAATTACAAACTATTCTCTATAAGAATTAATCGTCAGATTTTAGTGTCGTTAAATTCGGTGGGTGAATTTTCTAAGGTCCTAAGGAATGGATTCTATACGGTCTGGATAATTTTTTTCTCATCAGTTGCTGCAACTCACTTTCCTCTTCCAATAACAGTTTAATCAGTCGCGTCGTTGGCATGTAGTTCAAATTACAAATAGATATACCAGAAGAATGCAGTTTACTCCCGTAGCGCAGTGAGAAACTTTCAAAAGGAATTCTGTTCACATTAGTATCAACTAATTAGTGGAAAAATAAAAAGCGCCAAGCTGTTTACCTTTTATACAACAATGCCATTGTTAAGAAGATCAACAGTTATAATAATACGGTAGGTATGATACTTTCCTAATTAGTACATTTTATAATTACTCTGCTCTGAGGACATTCAACATTCAGAAAATTATTGGTAATGATTTATTTGAAGAAATATATTTAATATAAAATATGAAAACTACGAGTAAAAGTTTATTTGATTGATTTATTGTTTTTTCCAAAATGATATTTATATACCTATTACGAGAAACATTATAAACCACTACCAATAATAACTACCGGGTGTTTCAATTAAAATTTCCCACCTGGAAAATATCGGAATTAAAAAAAAACAAAAAAAAAACCTGACACGTCGATTTTTTCTCCAAGGGGGACACGTGATGGCGTAAGTTTTGGTGTCTTAGAAGCCACCCTTAGGCAGGAACGTAAAATGACTGTAAACTTTAAATGGTACCCTATGCTCAGTGACACCTCATTTTAAAGCTTTTTCAATTCTGCTCACGACGACATACGACTTTTTAAATTTTGGTTTGGATGTGACAGTAAAATCATCACTTAAAGAATAAGACAAAATATCAATGAATGAAAGAATGTTATTTTATTAAATGTTCAAATTGGTTTCTCTTCGCTTCCGAACGAACACTTCGAGCATTTCGGGCGTTATATGACGATATTTTTCAACAATTTTCCGATAAAAAAAAATTGTTTTGATTTTTCGTTTATCTGTCAATACTAAAACTTCATCCTACCTTTCTGCCTTTTTTTTACCGGAAACATGTATCTGAATTTACTGGAATCGAATATCCCCATGATTGTCGAAGTAATTGGAAAATGGCAACGCTTTGCCCGGTGTGTGGTTTCAGAAGGATGGTGCTCCACCACATTATGCCGTAAATGTGCGTGTTTTCTTAATCAGAGCTATCCAAATCACTGGATAAGAAGAGAGGCCACAGAGTGGCCTCCCAGATCGCCAAATCTAACGCCCTCAGACGTGTTTGTATAGGGACACTTAAAGTCGAAAATTTATGCACGACCGAAATGCTTCGAAATGTTCGTTCGGAAGTGGGGCAAAGATTTTATTATTATATGAAAGCGAAGGGAAACCAATTTGAACATTTAGTAAAATAAAATTATTTCATTCATTTATATTTTGTGTTATTCTTTAAGTAATGTCATATTCATACCAAAATTTAAATTGTATGTCGTCGTGAGCAGAATTGCAAAAGCTTTAAAATGAGGTATCATTCAACACAGGGTGCCATTTAAAGTTTAAGGGTATTTTACGCCCCTGACAAAGGGGTAGCTTCCAATACACTAAAACTTACGCCATCACGTGCCCTCCTCGAAAAGAAAATCGACGTATCTCAGGGTTTTTTTTTTAATTCCCATAATTTTCAGGTAGGAAGTTTTAAGTGGAACACTCTGTATATCTAGTCTAAAAAAATCGCTTTACTGAAATAAGTTAGCAAAATAATGATAATAAAAATTTGAGATTATGCAATTTATAATAAAAAAAAACATGACAAAATATTATATTATACGGATATTAAAACCATAACATATTTTTCCACGTACCTACTTGTCTAATAAATTTATTTACAATTATTTTTTTAATATGAATTCCTATCCAATTTAATTATAATCGAAGACTGATTTTAATAAAATCTTAATTGAAATAATTAGTTGCAGCCTTGAAATATTAAATTTACAACACTAGCTTGTAGCTAACTAATAATATACAATGGTGTTTAAAGTTTTCACTTTATTTTTCTTCAAGACAATATTTTAACAGCAGCAGCATTCTAAGATCTATCTATCTAATAAAAAAAAATATTAATATTCCTCTTTAATCATCTTCAATCTATTTTGACATTAGCTAACAAACAATACGTCACAGTAACCTCAGCAGTGGCAGTTGTCAATCATCTTCATAGTAAAATTCTTAAGAATGGGTCGCTTTGATTTTTTATAATTCATTTTAAGATTTGAGTAAAATATTTCACACATTTTTCTTTATTTTTTAATTTCGGCAAAAAAAGTAGTAAACTTTTGATTACGAATTATCGCGTCGGATGATGCAATTTGTGGAAGTTTGTTTATAACAACTATTTTTCAAACATGTTCAAAGATAAATTATACAATCGATTCTATTCCGATACACATAAAGAGTTACGATCAGAAATAAAGAGAGATATTTGCGTTGGTGTTTCGATGCGATTAAATACAGTGTCTTGGAGATTTAAACAACTAACCGCTATTTTATTGGACATTGTTGACACAGTCAAATTGGAAACAAAATAAGACAAGATATTGCCAAAGAAATGTAATAAGAGTTCCTCACTATGACATTTCATGTAAAGATGTCAACCATTTCAATATTTTTGAGGATCTCAAATGATAAGTGATATTACTTATTTTATTTTACAAGTACATATTTTATTTGTACATGGTGATTCAGGTCATAATGTCATTATCAGATAGGGAAACATGAGTAGAATACGAATAAGCGATTTAAAAATTTTTAAAATGCATATTTACGCTGACAAAAATATTTTCAAATAATTATTTAAACCTCTTTTCGGACATAGAGAGCCTTCATAAATGATTACAAGCCACGTGACCAATAATTTTGTTTGGAACAGTAGTTTTATTTCCTTCATGTTGGCAAATAAATTTAGGTAAAATTAAATTCCGTTTCATCGGTAGTGATTGGTATAACTTTTCACGTGATAATATTCAACCAATCAGCGATTGCATTATCTCGAGTGTATTAATAATAATTAATATTGGTGAAGTCAAGATTTAGGGATTTTTCGTTACCAATCGTGCAATGTTGGGTTGCCTAGGTTCAGCGGTCACGTGGCTTGTAACCATTTATGAAGGCTCTGCATTATTAATAGTTTTTTGTCAGACGTCCTTCAGGGAAAGCTAACAGATTTGTTCAGGTCTTCTTAATCCAAACGTTGCTTTATCATCGACAAAAATCATGTCCGTACAAAGAGTTTACTTTACGTTAAGCAATAGTTGTTCAAAGGTTAGTTACCTTGTGGTGCTAGGTAGTGACACTGCTAGGTAACTAATAGTGTATACATAAACGATTATACATAAAAGATTATTTTTAATGAAAGTTCAGATTTCAAGCATTCCTTTGTTGTTAATGTACGGTTACTGTGTTTTGGCAAAATACTGAAATAGTTGTGTATTATTATTATACAGGGTGTAACTAAATAAGTGTAAAACATTTAAGGGGGTGATTCCTCATCGAAAAAAAGATAGGATCTTTCATATAAAGAAACTTCATTGGAGCATCCCTTGTTAAGATACAGCCCCTTAAAGGGGGTACATAAAATTTGTTTAACAATTTTTTTCACAAGCACTAAACAAGTTACAATATTGAAATTAACCTGACATTTTCTACTACCAAAAAGACACTTAGCCAGTAATTTATTTGGTTTACCCCATGGTTGTAAGGGGTGGAAAACGCAACCCCTAAAATTTATTTCCAACGTAA